>NW_022324663.1:0-1666 GCF_002776525.5 Piliocolobus tephrosceles | reverse complement strand
CCTCCCATCTTAGCCTCCGGCGTAGCTGGCAGTGATCCTCCCATCTTAGCCTCCGGCGTAGCTGGCAGTGATCCTCGCATCTTAGCCTGCGGCATAGCTGGGAGTGATCCTCCCATCTTAGCCTCCAGCATAGCTGGCAGTGATCCTCATATCTTAGCCTGTGGTGTAGCCGGTAATACAGGTGCATGCCATCATGTCTGGCTAACTAAAAAAAATTTTTTTTGTAGAGACTGGATTTCCCTATGTTGCTTCGGCTGGAACATTCTTAAATTTATTTATTTATACTATTTAAATTTTTTAAAATAAATTACTTTATGAATAATATTTCTGTGTTAACAATATGCACATTAAAATGTTGATATTCATTACCAAATACCCATCAGAAAGATCAGAGCAACCTACAACTCTACTAACAAGGCTGGAAAATGCCTATTTCCCCAAATCCTAGATGTTTCTAAATACTGCCAGTTATATTGATTTTTGCCCAGTTACTGGGACACCTATGTTATGTAATTTTTATTATCACTTCTTTGAGCACTGGTGTGGTTTGTATTACTTGTCTATTTTTTTTTTCAGTCATGAATTTCCTATTCATTTCCTTTATCTTTATTTATATTTTTTGAAATATTCAAAAGTTATTTGTAAGACCTTTTTGTATACTGGAGACATTTAGCAGTATGTCTATATACATATTTTTTAGATTTTTTTCATGGTTTATTACCTTTAAACCTTGTTTCTGGCTTTCTTCCCCCGTTATACAGAAATTCTTTATTGTTATGAATTTAATATATATCTCTTTTCCTTTATGGTTTTTACATTTTGTGTTCTGTTTAGAAACACTTTTTCCACCTTAATATTATAAAATATTTATTTCTTTAGAGCAATAGTTCAATGATAATTACAGAATTGTATTTTGTTTCATCTATTTAGTATATATAATGACCTCCTTTGTGATTTAGTTTAGCTCAGTGGTTTTTCAACTTTAGCTACTCATGGAATGCCCTTGTCTTGATCTGCTTTTGTGCTGCTGTTAACAGAGTCCCAAAGACTGGGTAATTTATAAACAATAGAAATTTATTTGGCTAGTGTTTCTGGAGGCTGGGAAGTCCAAGATTGAAGGACCACATCTGTAAGGACCTTCTTGCTGCATCCTAACATGGTGGAAGGTATCACGTGACAGGAGCATGCTCCTGAGAGGGAACAAAAAAGGCCAGACTCGCTTTTATAACAAACCCACTGTTGCAGTAGTGACATTAATCAGTTCATGAGCGCTGAGGTACTGAAAGACCCCACCTCTCAGCGTGTTGCACTGGGAATTACGTTTCCAGCACATGAACTTTGAGGTACACGTTGAAACCACAGCAGCCCTGCAGTGGGACGCTTGATTCTATCTCATGGGTACTGTCAGAATCCCTAGGCTGGGTCTTAGGCTGTAAATTTAAAAATACATTCTTGTGTGTGTGTGTGGCATGTATGACTGTGTAGCATTGTTCCAGATCTGGGCTTCTCGGCTCTATTCAGACCCATTACCTGTATACCCAAATTATACAGGTAATGCAATGGTGTGACCATGGCTCACTGTAGTCTCGACCTCCCATCTTAGCCTCCGGCGTAGCTGGCAGTGATCCTCCCATCTTAGCCTCCGGCGTAGCTGGCAGTGATCCTC
>NW_022324662.1:0-1376 GCF_002776525.5 Piliocolobus tephrosceles | reverse complement strand
GAAAACACTGTTAGCAAACTGCTTCATGAAGACTAAGTGGTTACTCTGTGAGATGAATTCACGTATCACAAGGAAGTTAGTCACAACGCTTCTTTTACATTTTTAATGGAGGATATTTCCTGCAACAGCATAGGCCTCAATGGGATCCTTGGTAGCTCTTCTCAGGTTCCTCAAAGACGGTGTTAATTGAGAGCTCCATGAAACATAAGTGTAACTCTGTGAGATGGATTCACATATCACAAAGAAGTTTCTAAGAAAGCTTCTTTCTAGTTTTTGTCTGTGGATATTTCCTTTGTCACCATAAGACTCATTGCGCTCAGAAGTTTCCAATTGCAGATTTCAAGAAAACTGTGTTAGTAAACTGATCTCTGAAGAGGAAAGTGTAACTCTGTGAGTTGCATTCACACATCATAATGCAGTTTCTGAGAACGCGTCCTTCCAGTTTTTATCTGAGGATATTTCCTTTTTCACCATAACCCTCAATGAGCTCCCAAATATCACTTTGCTGATTCCACGAAAACACTGTTAGCAAACTGCTACAAGAAGGGAAAGGTGAATCTCTTTGTGATGAATTCACACATCACAAAGCAATTTCTCAGAAAGCTTCTTTCTAGTTTTTATCTGAGGATATTTCCGTGTTCACCTTGGGCCTCAATTCACTCCCAAATATCACGTTGCAGATTCCACGACAATAGTGTTAGCAAACTGCTTCACGAATACAAAGTTGTAACCCAGCGAGAAAAATTTACATACACAAAGATGTTTCTAAGAAAGCTATTTCTAGTTTTTATTTCAGAATGTTTCCTTTGTCCCCATCAGCTTCACTGCACTAAGAAATATCCCAATGTAGATTTCAAGAAAAGAGTGTTAGCAAATGGATCAATGAAAAAGCAAGTGTAACTCTGTGAGTTTTATTCACAGGTAACAATGCAGTTTCTCAGAATGCTTCCTTCCAGTTTTTATCCGAGGATATTTCCTTTTTCACCATAACCCTCACTGGGCTCCCAAATACCACTTTGAAAATTCCACGAGAACAGCCTTAGCGAACGGCTACATGAGGAGAAAGCTGTAACTGTATGAGATGAATTCAAACCTCACATTGAAGTTTCTCAGAAAGCTTCTCTCTCATTTTTAACGGAGCATATTTCCTTTAGCCCTATAGTCTTCAAAGGGATCCAAAGTATCAATTCTCAGACTCCACAAAAACAGGGCTAGCCAATGGCTCCACAAAAGACAGGAGTAACTCAGTGAGTTGAATTCACTCATCACAGAGCAGTTTCTCAGAAAGCTGCTTTCTTGTTTGAGCTGAGGTTATTTGTGGTCTCGAAGTGCCACCGTGTATCTTATTGCAGTTTTTGTGAAAACACTGTTAGCAA
>NW_022324661.1:0-1376 GCF_002776525.5 Piliocolobus tephrosceles | reverse complement strand
TTGCTAACAGTGTTTTCACAAAAACTGCAATAAGATACACGGTGGCACTTCGAGACCACAAATAACCTCAGCTCAAACAAGAAAGCAGCTTTCTGAGAAACTGCTCTGTGATGAGTGAATTCAACTCACTGAGTTACTCCTGTCTTTTGTGGAGCCATTGGCTAGCCCTGTTTTTGTGGAGTCTGAGAATTGATACTTTGGATCCCTTTGAAGACTATAGGGCTAAAGGAAATATGCTCCGTTAAAAATGAGAGAGAAGCTTTCTGAGAAACTTCAATGTGAGGTTTGAATTCATCTCATACAGTTACAGCTTTCTCCTCATGTAGCCGTTCGCTAAGGCTGTTCTCGTGGAATTTTCAAAGTGGTATTTGGGAGCCCAGTGAGGGTTATGGTGAAAAAGGAAATATCCTCGGATAAAAACTGGAAGGAAGCATTCTGAGAAACTGCATTGTTACCTGTGAATAAAACTCACAGAGTTACACTTGCTTTTTCATTGATCCATTTGCTAACACTCTTTTCTTGAAATCTACATTGGGATATTTCTTAGTGCAGTGAAGCTGATGGGGACAAAGGAAACATTCTGAAATAAAAACTAGAAATAGCTTTCTTAGAAACATCTTTGTGTATGTAAATTTTTCTCGCTGGGTTACAACTTTGTATTCGTGAAGCAGTTTGCTAACACTATTGTCGTGGAATCTGCAACGTGATATTTGGGAGTGAATTGAGGCCCAAGGTGAACACGGAAATATCCTCAGATAAAAACTAGAAAGAAGCTTTCTGAGAAATTGCTTTGTGATGTGTGAATTCATCACAAAGAGATTCACCTTTCCCTTCTTGTAGCAGTTTGCTAACAGTGTTTTCGTGGAATCAGCAAAGTGATATTTGGGAGCTCATTGAGGGTTATGGTGAAAAAGGAAATATCCTCAGATAAAAACTGGAAGGACGCGTTCTCAGAAACTGCATTATGATGTGTGAATGCAACTCACAGAGTTACACTTTCCTCTTCAGAGATCAGTTTACTAACACAGTTTTCTTGAAATCTGCAATTGGAAACTTCTGAGCGCAATGAGTCTTATGGTGACAAAGGAAATATCCACAGACAAAAACTAGAAAGAAGCTTTCTTAGAAACTTCTTTGTGATATGTGAATCCATCTCACAGAGTTACACTTATGTTTCATGGAGCTCTCAATTAACACCGTCTTTGAGGAACCTGAGAAGAGCTACCAAGGATCCCATTGAGGCCTATGCTGTTGCAGGAAATATCCTCCATTAAAAATGTAAAAGAAGCGTTGTGACTAACTTCCTTGTGATACGTGAATTCATCTCACAGAGTAACCACTTAGTCTTCATGAAGCAGTTTGCTAACAGTGTTTTC
>NW_022324660.1:0-2196 GCF_002776525.5 Piliocolobus tephrosceles | reverse complement strand
ACAGAATCCAGCAGCACATCAAAAAGCTTAGCATCATGATCAAGTTGGCTTCATCCCCGGGATGCAAGGCTGGTTCAACATATGCAAATCAATAAACGTAATCCAGCATATAAACAGAACTAAAGACAAAAACCACATCATTGTCTCAATAGATGCAGAAAAGGCGTTTGACAAAATTCAACAGCCATTCATGATAAAAACGCTCAATAAATTCGGTATTGATGGAACATATCTCAAAATAATAAGAGCTATTTATGACAAACCCACAGCCAATATCATACTGAATGGGCAAAAACTGGAAACATTCCCTTTGAAAACTGGCACAAGACAGGGCTGGCCTCTCTCACCACTCCTATTCAACATAGTTTTGGAAGTTCTGGCTACGGCAATCAGGCAAGAGAAACAAATAAAGGGTATCCAGTTAGGAAAAGAAGAAGTCAAATTGTCCCTGTTTGCAGATGACATGATTGTATATTTAGAAAACCCCATTGTCTCAGCCCAAAATCTCCTTAAGCTGATAAGCAACTTCAGCAAAGTCTCAGCATACAAAATTAATGTGTAAAAATCATAAGCATTCTTATACACCAGTAACAGACAAACAGAGAGCCAAATCATGAATGAACTTCCATTCACAATTGCTTCAAAGAGAATAAAATACCCAGGAATCCAACTTACAAGGGATGTAAAGGACCTCTTCAAGGAGAACTACAAACCACTGCTCAGTGAAATAAAAGAGGACACAAACAAATGGAAAAACAGCCCATGCTCATGAATAGGAAGAATCAATATCGTGAAAATGGCCATACAGCCCAAGGTTATTTATAGATGCAATGCCATCCGCATCAAGCTACCAATGACTTTCTTCACAGAATTGGAAAAAACTGCTTTAAAGTTCATACGGAACCAAAAAAGAGCCCGCATTGCCAAGACAATCCTAAGTCAAAAGAACAAAGCTGGAGGCACCACGCTACCTGACTTCAAACTATACTACAAGGCTACAGTAACCAAAACAGCATGGTACTGGTACCAAAACAGAGATATAGACCAATGGAACAGAACAGAGTCCTCAGAAATAATACTACATATCGACAGCCATCTGATCTTTGACAAACCTGAGAGAAACAAGAAATGGGGAAAGGATTCCCTATTTAATAAATGGTGCTGGGAAAATTGGCTAGCCATAAGTAGAAAGCTGAAACTGGATCCTTTCCTTACTCCTTATACGAAAATTAATTCAAGATGGATTAGAGACTTAAATGTTAGACCTAATACCATAAAAACGCTAGAAGAAAACCTAGGTAGTATCATTCAGGACATAGGCATGGGCAAGGACTTCATGTCTAAAACACCAAAAGCAACGGCAGCAAAAGCCAAAATTGACAAATGGGATCTAATTAAACTAAAGAGCTTCTGCACAGCAAAAGAAACTACCATCAGAGTGAACAGGCAACCTACAGAATGGGAGAAAATTTTTGCAATCTACTCATCTGACAAAGGGCTAATATCCAGAACCTATAAAGAACTCAAACAAATTTACAAGAAAAAAACAAACAACCCAATCAAAAAGTGGGCAAAGTATATGAACAGACATTTCTCAAAAGAAAACATTCATACAGCCAACAGACACATGAAAAAATGCTCATCATCACTGGCCATCAGAGAATGCAAATCAAAACTACAATGAGATACCATCTCACACCACTTAGAATGGCAATCATCAAAACGTCAGGAAACAACAGGTGCTGGAGAGGATGTGGAGAAATAGGAACACTTTTACACTGTTGGTGGGATTGTAAACTAGTTCAACCATTATGGAAAACAGTATGGCGATTCCTCAAGGATCTAGAACTAGATGCACCATATGACCCAGCCATCCCATTGCTGGGTATATACCCAAAGAATCATAAATCATACGGCTATAAAGACACATGCACCCGTATGTTTATTGCGGCACTATTCACAATAGCAAAGACTTGGAATCAACCCAAATGTCCATCAGTGACAGACTGGATTAAGAAAATGTGGCACATATACACCATGGAATACTATGCAGCCATGAAAAAGGATGAGTTTGTGTCCTTTGTAGGGACATGGATGCATCTGGAAACCATCATTCTTAGCAAACTATCACAAGAGCAGAAAACCAAACACCGCATGTTCTCACTCATAGGTGGGAACTGAACAATGAGATCACTT
>NW_022324659.1:0-2196 GCF_002776525.5 Piliocolobus tephrosceles | reverse complement strand
AAGTGATCTCATTGTTCAGTTCCCACCTATGAGTGAGAACATGCGGTGTTTGGTTTTCTGCTCTTGTGATAGTTTGCTAAGAATGATGGTTTCCAGATGCATCCATGTCCCTACAAAGGACACAAACTCATCCTTTTTCATGGCTGCATAGTATTCCATGGTGTATATGTGCCACATTTTCTTAATCCAGTCTGTCACTGATGGACATTTGGGTTGATTCCAAGTCTTTGCTATTGTGAATAGTGCCGCAATAAACATACGGGTGCATGTGTCTTTATAGCCGTATGATTTATGATTCTTTGGGTATATACCCAGCAATGGGATGGCTGGGTCATATGGTGCATCTAGTTCTAGATCCTTGAGGAATCGCCATACTGTTTTCCATAATGGTTGAACTAGTTTACAATCCCACCAACAGTGTAAAAGTGTTCCTATTTCTCCACATCCTCTCCAGCACCTGTTGTTTCCTGACGTTTTGATGATTGCCATTCTAAGTGGTGTGAGATGGTATCTCATTGTAGTTTTGATTTGCATTCTCTGATGGCCAGTGATGATGAGCATTTTTTCATGTGTCTGTTGGCTGTATGAATGTTTTCTTTTGAGAAATGTCTGTTCATATACTTTGCCCACTTTTTGATTGGGTTGTTTGTTTTTTTCTTGTAAATTTGTTTGAGTTCTTTATAGGTTCTGGATATTAGCCCTTTGTCAGATGAGTAGATTGCAAAAATTTTCTCCCATTCTGTAGGTTGCCTGTTCACTCTGATGGTAGTTTCTTTTGCTGTGCAGAAGCTCTTTAGTTTAATTAGATCCCATTTGTCAATTTTGGCTTTTGCTGCCGTTGCTTTTGGTGTTTTAGACATGAAGTCCTTGCCCATGCCTATGTCCTGAATGATACTACCTAGGTTTTCTTCTAGCGTTTTTATGGTATTAGGTCTAACATTTAAGTCTCTAATCCATCTTGAATTAATTTTCGTATAAGGAGTAAGGAAAGGATCCAGTTTCAGCTTTCTACTTATGGCTAGCCAATTTTCCCAGCACCATTTATTAAATAGGGAATCCTTTCCCCATTTCTTGTTTCTCTCAGGTTTGTCAAAGATCAGATGGCTGTCGATATGTAGTATTATTTCTGAGGACTCTGTTCTGTTCCATTGGTCTATATCTCTGTTTTGGTACCAGTACCATGCTGTTTTGGTTACTGTAGCCTTGTAGTATAGTTTGAAGTCAGGTAGCGTGGTGCCTCCAGCTTTGTTCTTTTGACTTAGGATTGTCTTGGCAATGCGGGCTCTTTTTTGGTTCCGTATGAACTTTAAAGCAGTTTTTTCCAATTCTGTGAAGAAAGTCATTGGTAGCTTGATGCGGATGGCATTGCATCTATAAATAACCTTGGGCTGTATGGCCATTTTCACGATATTGATTCTTCCTATTCATGAGCATGGGCTGTTTTTCCATTTGTTTGTGTCCTCTTTTATTTCACTGAGCAGTGGTTTGTAGTTCTCCTTGAAGAGGTCCTTTACATCCCTTGTAAGTTGGATTCCTGGGTATTTTATTCTCTTTGAAGCAATTGTGAATGGAAGTTCATTCATGATTTGGCTCTCTGTTTGTCTGTTACTGGTGTATAAGAATGCTTATGATTTTTACACATTAATTTTGTATGCTGAGACTTTGCTGAAGTTGCTTATCAGCTTAAGGAGATTTTGGGCTGAGACAATGGGGTTTTCTAAATATACAATCATGTCATCTGCAAACAGGGACAATTTGACTTCTTCTTTTCCTAACTGGATACCCTTTATTTGTTTCTCTTGCCTGATTGCCGTAGCCAGAACTTCCAAAACTATGTTGAATAGGAGTGGTGAGAGAGGCCAGCCCTGTCTTGTGCCAGTTTTCAAAGGGAATGTTTCCAGTTTTTGCCCATTCAGTATGATATTGGCTGTGGGTTTGTCATAAATAGCTCTTATTATTTTGAGATATGTTCCATCAATACCGAATTTATTGAGCGTTTTTATCATGAATGGCTGTTGAATTTTGTCAAACGCCTTTTCTGCATCTATTGAGACAATGATGTGGTTTTTGTCTTTAGTTCTGTTTATATGCTGGATTACGTTTATTGATTTGCATATGTTGAACCAGCCTTGCATCCCGGGGATGAAGCCAACTTGATCATGATGCTAAGCTTTTTGATGTGCTGCTGGATTCTGT
>NW_022324658.1:0-6405 GCF_002776525.5 Piliocolobus tephrosceles | reverse complement strand
ACCGCATGTTCTCACTCATAGGTGGGAACTGAACAATGAGATCACTTGGACTCGGGAAGGGGAACATCACACACCGGGACCTATCATGGGGAAGGGGGAGCGGGGAGGGATTGCATTGGGAGTTATACCTGATGTAAATGACGAGTTGATGGGTGCTGACGAGTTGATGGTTGCAGCACACCAACATGGCACAAGTATACATATGGAACAAACCTGCACGTTATGCACATGTACCCTAGAACTTAAAGTATAATAAAACAAAACAAAAAAAAAAAAAGAAAAAGAGAAAAGCTTGTTGGGGAGAAAAAAAATAAAGCAAATACTGTATCATCTTATCTATATGTGGATTTTTAAAAGTCAAGCTCAGAGGAACAAAGAGTAAAATGTTCGTTACAAGAGGCTGATGGTGGGAGGACTGAAGCCATGTTGGTCAAAGGACACAAATTTCAGCTGGAAATGAAAAATGTTTAAGAGATCTACTGTACATCATGAGTACTGTTAATAATAACATATTGCATAATTGAAAATTGTTAAGAGAGATTTTAAGTCTTCTCAACACACAAAAAAACAAGGTAATGTACATGTTAAATAGCTTGATTTTGCTATTCCACAATCGGTATAGATATTAAAACACCATGTGGTACACGATGAATGTATATAACTTTTCTTGGCAATTAAAAATTAATCTTAAATTATTTTAAGGTTATCTACAATTATCATACTTACTATTGAGTTGATTATCTTGGAAAGATTTTTGTTTCTTTACTTCCACTTCAGTTTTTGACTTTGTGTCTTGTTCAAGCATAAGATTTTCTTCTGGTACATCATTATAAGCTACACAAATTAATAAATTTAGTGCACTAAACATAAAAAACTATAGTGAAATTTTTAGATTTCAGACTTATAACAAGTATACAGTCATATTCTGTCTCGTTTTTATACATGTAAAATATAAGTAAATTACTATAATTCTAGATGTAACATGAAAATAGTGACAATAACTTTAGAGGATCTGAGGTGAAGTAGTCTCATTATTTTGATATTTCTTGGCATCAAATATTTATATTATCCTCTACTTGTTCTTGATTATTTATAATTTAGATTAATATATATTCATAGGCAAAGCAATGAAAATTCATATATAGGAGTTTATTCATTACAGCATACTTTTAATTGCAAAATACTCAAAAGCACTTAAATGTACAAGCATATGAGATTGGTTAATAAAAAGGTATATATTATAATTTATGGTATTAACTACAATATTTAATGTGATACAAAGAGTTGTACAGGCAGCTCTAAAAGAAATGAAAAGATTGTTATAACCTGATTTAGACCTTCTTCTTGAGGAGAAGAGAGGGATGAATAAAGAGGATTTCATCTTGTATCTTGGATACCAGCTCAGCCACAGTAGGATAGGGCACTGGGGAGAATTTTGAGGCCTCCGTTCCAGGCCCTAGCTCCTGGATGACATTTCTAGACACATCCTGGGCCAAAAGGGAACTTGCCACCTTCAAGGGAAGAATCCAGTCCTGGCAAGATCTATCACCTGCTGACTAAAGAGCCCCTGGGCCTTGAATAATCAGCAGCAAGATCTAGGTAGTATGCTACGGGCATCGGGTGAGACTCTCAGATATGCTGAGACCCAGCACATTTCCAACTGTGGTGGCTATGGTAAGAAACTTCCTCTGCTTGAGAAAAACAGAGGAAAAAGTAAAGGGAACTTTGTCTTATACCTTAGGTACCCACTAAGGCACAGAGTAGTGAGCACCAAACAGGCACATACATGTGCACATGTCTTCATAGGAGAATGGTATCTATTCCTTTGGGTATATACCCAGTAACGGGATTGCTGTGCTGAATGCTATTTCTGTTTTTAGGTCTTTGATGAATCATCATACTGTCTTCCACAATGGTTGAACTAAATTACACAACCACCAATTGTGTATAAGTGTTCCTTTTTCTCTGCAACTTTGCCAGCATCAGTTATTTTGGGGCTTTTTAGTAATAGCCATTCTGACTGGTGTGAGATGGCATCTCATGGTTTCGATTTGCATTTCTCTAATGATCAGAGATGTTACGTTTTTTAATATGATTGTTGGCCACATGCATGTCTTCTTTGGAAAAGTGTCCATTCATGTCTTTTTCCCACTTTTTAATGGGGTTGTTTGCTGTTGTTGTTGTTGTTGTTGTTGTTGTTGTTTTGTAAATGTGTTTCAGTTCCTTATAGACATTGGATATTAGACCTTAAACATAACTTTCATATGTACCATGAAACAAAAAATGTGTAACTTGCTTTATTGTGATATTTGTGTGATTGTGGTGGTCTAGAACTGAACTTGCAGTATCTCCAAGGTATGACTGCAGGTCATATTTTAGGCCACAAAATAAGTCTTAACAAATTTTAGAAGACTGAAATCATATCAATTATCTTTTCTTACCACAATGATATAAAAATAGAAATCAATCACAGGAAATTTTTCAGAAAATTGAAAATGTGGAAAAATTGAGTGGAACAGTCCTGGATAACCAATGAGTCAATGAGAAAATGAAAAGGAAAATCAAAAATATCTCAAGATAAACTAAAATGGAAACACAATATAACAAACATGAAATGATGCAGAGGGGGCACCCAAGATGGCCGAACAGGAACAGCTCCAGCCTCCAACTCCCAGCGTGAGTGACACAGAAGACTGGTGATTTCTGCATTTTCAATTGAGGTACAGGGTTCATCCTACTGGGGCGTGTCAGACAGTCGGTGCTGGTCAGTGGGTGTAGCCCAACCAGCAAGAGCTGTAGCAGGGCGAGGCATCACCTCACCTGGAAAGTGCAAGGAGGAAGGGAATTCCTTTTCCTAGCCAAGGGAAACTGAGACACAAAACACCTGGAAAATCGGGTAACTACCACCCTATTACTGCGCTTTACCAAGGGTCTTAGCAAACTGCACACCAGGAGATTATGTCCCACGCCTGGCCCAGAGGGTCCCACGCCCATGGAGCCTCCCTCATTGCTAGCACAGCAGTCTGAGATCTAAATACAAGGCAGCAGCGAGGCTGGGGTGGGGGGCCTACCATTGTTGAGGCTTAAGTAGGTAAACAAAGCTGCCAGGAAGCTTGAACTGGGTGGAGCCCACCGCAGCTCAAGGAGGCCTGCCTGCCTCTGTAGATTCCACCTCTGGGAACAGGGCATAGCTAAACAAAAAGCAGCAGAAACCTCTGCAGATATCAATGTCCCTGTCTGACAGCTTTGAAGAGAGCAGTGGTTCCCCCAGCACGGAGGTTGAGATCTGAGAACGGACAGACTGCCTGTTCAAGTGGGTCCCTGACCCCTGAGTAGCCTAACTGGGAGACATCCCCCACCATGTGCAGACTGACACCTCAAACCTCCCACAGCCAGGTAGACCTCTGAGACAAAGCTTCCAGAGCAAGAATCAGACAGCAACACTTGCTGTTCAGCAACATTCTATCTACTGCAGCCTCCGCTGCTGATACACAGGCAAACAGGGTCTGGAGTGGATATCAAGCAAACTCCAACAGACCTGCAGCTAAGGGTCCTGACTGTTAAAAGGAAAACTAACAAAGAGAAAGGACACCCACACCAAAACCACATCAGTATGTCACCATCATCAAAGACCAAAAGCACAAAAAAAAACACAAAAAGGGGAAAAAGCAGTGCAGAAAAGCTGGAAATTCAAAACCTCAGAGCGTATCTTCCGCTCCAAAGGAACACAGCTCATTGCCAGCAGTGGAACAAAGCTGGATGAAGAATGACTTTGACGATTTGAGACAAGAAGGCTACAGTCGATCAAACTTCTCAGAGCTAAAGGAGGAAATACGTACCCAGCACAAAGAAACTAAAAACCATGAAAAAAGAATGGAAGAATGGATAACTAGAATAACCCATGCAAAGAAGTCCATAAATGAACTGACAGAGATGAAAACCATGACACGAGAACTATGTGACAAATGCACAACCTTCAGTAACCGACTCGATCAACTGGAAAAAAGATCATCAGTGATTAAAGATCCAATGAATGAAATGAAGCGAGAAGTTTAGAGAAAAAAGAGTAAAAAGAAATGAACAAAGCCTCCAAGAAACATGGAATTACATGAAAAGATCAAATCTACATCTGATTGGTGTGCCTGAAAGTGATGGGGAGAATGGAATGAAGTTGGAAAACACTCTGCAGGATATTATGCAGGAGAACTTCCCCAACCTAGCAAGGCAGGCCAACATTCAAATTCAGGAAATACGCAGAAAGATACGCCACAAAGATACTCCTCGAGAAGAGCAACTCCAAGACACGCAATTGTCAGATTCACCAAAGCTGAAATGAAGGAAAAAATGTTAAGGGCAGCCAGAGAGAAAGGTCAGGTTACCCACAAACAGACGGCCATCAGACAAACAGCAGATCTCTTGGCGGAAACTCTCCAAGCCAGAAGAGAGTGGGGGCCAATATTCGACATTCTTAAAGGAAAGAATTTTAAAGCCAGAATTTCATATCCAACCAAACTAAGTTTCATAAGTGAAGGAGAAATAAAATCCTTCACAGACAAGCAAATGCTTAGAGATTTTGTCACCCCCAGGCCTGCCCTACAAGAGATCCTGAAGGAAGCACTAAACATAGAAAGGAACAACAGGTACCAGCCATTGCAAAAACATGCCAAAATGTAAAGACCATCAACCCTAGGAAGAATCTGCATCAACTATTGAGCAAAATAACCAGTTGATATCATAATGACAGGATCAAGTTCACACATAACAATATTAACCTTAAATGTAAAGGGACTAAATGGTCCGATTAAAAGACACAGACTGGCAAATTGGATAGAGTCAAGAACTATCAGTCTGCTGTATTCAGGAGACCCATCTCACGTGCAGAGACACACATAGGCTCAAAATAAAGGGATGGAGGAAGATCTACCAAGGAAATGGAAACCAAAAAAGGCAGGGATTGCAATCCTAGTCTCTGATAAAACAGACTTTAAACCAACAAAGATCAAAAGAGACACAGAAGGCCATTACATAATGGTAAAGGGATCAATTCAACACAAACAGCTAATTATCCTAAATATATATGCACCCAACACAGAAGCACCCAGATTCATAAGCAAGCCCTTAGAGACTTACAAAGAGACTTAGAGTCCCATACAATAATAATGGGAGACTTTAACATCCCACTGTCAACATTAGACAGATCAACGAGACAGAAAGTTAACAGGGATATCCAGGAACTGAACTCAACTCTGCACCAAGCGTACCTAACAGATATCTACAGAACTCTCCACCCCAAATCAACAGAATATACATTCTTCTCAGCACCACATTGCACTTATTCCAAAATTGACCACATACTTGGAAGTAAAGCACTCCTCAGCAAATGTAAAGGAATGGAAATTATAACAAACGTCTCTCAGACCACAGTGCAATCAAACTAGAACTCAGGATTAAGAAACTCAATGGTAACTGAACAACCTGCTCCTGAACGACTACTGGGTACATGACGAAATGAAGGCAGAAATAAAGATGTTCTTTGAAACCAATGAGAACAAAGACACAGCATACCAGAATCTCTGGGACACATTTAAAGCAGTGTGTAGAGGGAAATTTATAGCACTAAATGCCCACAAGAGAAAGCAGGACAGATCTAAAATTGACACCCTAACATCACAATTAAAAGAACTGGAGAAGCAAGAGCAAACACATGCAAAAGCTAGCAAAAGGCAAGGAATAACTAAGATCAGAGCAGAACTGAAGGAGATAGAGATACAAAAAACCCTTCGAAAAATCAATGAATCCAGGAGCTGGTTTTTTGAAAAGATCAACAAAATTGATAGACCGCTAGCAAGACTAATAAAGAAGAAAAGAGAGAAGAATCAAATAGATGCAATACAAAATGATAAAGGGGACATCACCGCCGACCCCGCAGAAATACAAACTACCATCAGAGAATACTATAAACACCTCTACGCAAATCAACTAGAAAACCTAGAAGAAATGGATATATTCCTGGACACATACACTCTCCGAAGACGAAACCAGGAAGAAGTAGAATCCCTGAAGAGACAAATAACAGGCTCTGAAATTGAGGCAATAATTAATAGCCTACCAACCAAAAAAAGTCCAGGACCAGACGGATTCACAGCCGAATTCTGCCACAGGTACAAGGAGGAGCTGGTACCATTCCTTCTGAAACTATTCAAATCAATAGAAAAAGAGGGAATCCTCCTTAACTCATTGTAAGAGGCCAACATCATCCTGATACCAAAGCCTGGCAGAGACACAACAGAAAAAGAGAACTTTAGACCAATTTCCCTGATGAACATCGATGCGAAAATCCTCAATAAAACACTGGCAAACAGAATCCAGCAGCACATCAAAAAGCTTAGCATCATGATCAAGTTG
>NW_022324657.1:0-6405 GCF_002776525.5 Piliocolobus tephrosceles | reverse complement strand
CAACTTGATCATGATGCTAAGCTTTTTGATGTGCTGCTGGATTCTGTTTGCCAGTGTTTTATTGAGGATTTTCGCATCGATGTTCATCAGGGAAATTGGTCTAAAGTTCTCTTTTTCTGTTGTGTCTCTGCCAGGCTTTGGTATCAGGATGATGTTGGCCTCTTACAATGAGTTAAGGAGGATTCCCTCTTTTTCTATTGATTTGAATAGTTTCAGAAGGAATGGTACCAGCTCCTCCTTGTACCTGTGGCAGAATTCGGCTGTGAATCCGTCTGGTCCTGGACTTTTTTTGGTTGGTAGGCTATTAATTATTGCCTCAATTTCAGAGCCTGTTATTTGTCTCTTCAGGGATTCTACTTCTTCCTGGTTTCGTCTTCGGAGAGTGTATGTGTCCAGGAATATATCCATTTCTTCTAGGTTTTCTAGTTGATTTGCGTAGAGGTGTTTATAGTATTCTCTGATGGTAGTTTGTATTTCTGCGGGGTCGGCGGTGATGTCCCCTTTATCATTTTGTATTGCATCTATTTGATTCTTCTCTCTTTTCTTCTTTATTAGTCTTGCTAGCGGTCTATCAATTTTGTTGATCTTTTCAAAAAACCAGCTCCTGGATTCATTGATTTTTCGAAGGGTTTTTTGTATCTCTATCTCCTTCAGTTCTGCTCTGATCTTAGTTATTCCTTGCCTTTTGCTAGCTTTTGCATGTGTTTGCTCTTGCTTCTCCAGTTCTTTTAATTGTGATGTTAGGGTGTCAATTTTAGATCTGTCCTGCTTTCTCTTGTGGGCATTTAGTGCTATAAATTTCCCTCTACACACTGCTTTAAATGTGTCCCAGAGATTCTGGTATGCTGTGTCTTTGTTCTCATTGGTTTCAAAGAACATCTTTATTTCTGCCTTCATTTCGTCATGTACCCAGTAGTCGTTCAGGAGCAGGTTGTTCAGTTACCATTGAGTTTCTTAATCCTGAGTTCTAGTTTGATTGCACTGTGGTCTGAGAGACGTTTGTTATAATTTCCATTCCTTTACATTTGCTGAGGAGTGCTTTACTTCCAAGTATGTGGTCAATTTTGGAATAAGTGCAATGTGGTGCTGAGAAGAATGTATATTCTGTTGATTTGGGGTGGAGAGTTCTGTAGATATCTGTTAGGTACGCTTGGTGCAGAGTTGAGTTCAGTTCCTGGATATCCCTGTTAACTTTCTGTCTCGTTGATCTGTCTAATGTTGACAGTGGGATGTTAAAGTCTCCCATTATTATTGTATGGGACTCTAAGTCTCTTTGTAAGTCTCTAAGGGCTTGCTTATGAATCTGGGTGCTTCTGTGTTGGGTGCATATATATTTAGGATAATTAGCTGTTTGTGTTGAATTGATCCCTTTACCATTATGTAATGGCCTTCTGTGTCTCTTTTGATCTTTGTTGGTTTAAAGTCTGTTTTATCAGAGACTAGGATTGCAATCCCTGCCTTTTTTGGTTTCCATTTCCTTGGTAGATCTTCCTCCATCCCTTTATTTTGAGCCTATGTGTGTCTCTGCACGTGAGATGGGTCTCCTGAATACAGCAGACTGATAGTTCTTGACTCTATCCAATTTGCCAGTCTGTGTCTTTTAATCGGACCATTTAGTCCCTTTACATTTAAGGTTAATATTGTTATGTGTGAACTTGATCCTGTCATTATGATATCAACTGGTTATTTTGCTCAATAGTTGATGCAGATTCTTCCTAGGGTTGATGGTCTTTACATTTTGGCATGTTTTTGCAATGGCTGGTACCTGTTGTTCCTTTCTATGTTTAGTGCTTCCTTCAGGATCTCTTGTAGGGCAGGCCTGGGGGTGACAAAATCTCTAAGCATTTGCTTGTCTGTGAAGGATTTTATTTCTCCTTCACTTATGAAACTTAGTTTGGTTGGATATGAAATTCTGGCTTTAAAATTCTTTCCTTTAAGAATGTCGAATATTGGCCCCCACTCTCTTCTGGCTTGGAGAGTTTCCGCCAAGAGATCTGCTGTTTGTCTGATGGCCGTCTGTTTGTGGGTAACCTGACCTTTCTCTCTGGCTGCCCTTAACATTTTTTCCTTCATTTCAGCTTTGGTGAATCTGACAATTGCGTGTCTTGGAGTTGCTCTTCTCGAGGAGTATCTTTGTGGCGTATCTTTCTGCGTATTTCCTGAATTTGAATGTTGGCCTGCCTTGCTAGGTTGGGGAAGTTCTCCTGCATAATATCCTGCAGAGTGTTTTCCAACTTCATTCCATTCTCCCCATCACTTTCAGGCACACCAATCAGATGTAGATTTGATCTTTTCATGTAATTCCATGTTTCTTGGAGGCTTTGTTCATTTCTTTTTACTCTTTTTTCTCTAAACTTCTCGCTTCATTTCATTCATTGGATCTTTAATCACTGATGATCTTTTTTCCAGTTGATCGAGTCGGTTACTGAAGGTTGTGCATTTGTCACATAGTTCTCGTGTCATGGTTTTCATCTCTGTCAGTTCATTTATGGACTTCTTTGCATGGGTTATTCTAGTTATCCATTCTTCCATTCTTTTTTCATGGTTTTTAGTTTCTTTGTGCTGGGTACGTATTTCCTCCTTTAGCTCTGAGAAGTTTGATCGACTGTAGCCTTCTTGTCTCAAATCGTCAAAGTCATTCTTCATCCAGCTTTGTTCCACTGCTGGCAATGAGCTGTGTTCCTTTGGAGCGGAAGATACGCTCTGAGGTTTTGAATTTCCAGCTTTTCTGCACTGCTTTTTCCCCTTTTTGTGTTTTTTTTTGTGCTTTTGGTCTTTGATGATGGTGACATACTGATGTGGTTTTGGTGTGGGTGTCCTTTCTCTTTGTTAGTTTTCCTTTTAACAGTCAGGACCCTTAGCTGCAGGTCTGTTGGAGTTTGCTTGATATCCACTCCAGACCCTGTTTGCCTGTGTATCAGCAGCGGAGGCTGCAGTAGATAGAATGTTGCTGAACAGCAAGTGTTGCTGTCTGATTCTTGCTCTGGAAGCTTTGTCTCAGAGGTCTACCTGGCTGTGGGAGGTTTGAGGTGTCAGTCTGCACATGGTGGGGGATGTCTCCCAGTTAGGCTACTCAGGGGTCAGGGACCCACTTGAACAGGCAGTCTGTCCGTTCTCAGATCTCAACCTCCGTGCTGGGGGAACCACTGCTCTCTTCAAAGCTGTCAGACAGGGACATTGATATCTGCAGAGGTTTCTGCTGCTTTTTGTTTAGCTATGCCCTGTTCCCAGAGGTGGAATCTACAGAGGCAGGCAGGCCTCCTTGAGCTGCGGTGGGCTCCACCCAGTTCAAGCTTCCTGGCAGCTTTGTTTACCTACTTAAGCCTCAACAATGGTAGGCCCCCCACCCCAGCCTCGCTGCTGCCTTGTATTTAGATCTCAGACTGCTGTGCTAGCAATGAGGGAGGCTCCATGGGCGTGGGACCCTCTGGGCCAGGCGTGGGACATAATCTCCTGGTGTGCAGTTTGCTAAGACCCTTGGTAAAGCGCAGTAATAGGGTGGTAGTTACCCGATTTTCCAGGTGTTTTGTGTCTCAGTTTCCCTTGGCTAGGAAAAGGAATTCCCTTCCTCCTTGCACTTTCCAGGTGAGGTGATGCCTCGCCCTGCTACAGCTCTTGCTGGTTGGGCTACACCCACTGACCAGCACCGACTGTCTGACACGCCCCAGTAGGATGAACCCTGTACCTCAATTGAAAATGCAGAAATCACCAGTCTTCTGTGTCACTCACGCTGGGAGTTGGAGGCTGGAGCTGTTCCTGTTCGGCCATCTTGGGTGCCCCCTCTGCATCATTTCATGTTTGTTATATTGTGTTTCCATTTTAGTTTATCTTGAGATATTTTTGATTTTCCTTTTCATTTTCTCATTGACTCATTGGTTATCCAGGACTGTTCCACTCAATTTTTCCACATTTTCAATTTTCTGAAAAATTTCCTGTGATTGATTTCTATTTTTATATCATTGTGGTAAGAAAAGATAATTGATATGATTTCAGTCTTCTAAAATTTGTTAAGACTTATTTTGTGGCCTAAAATATGACCTGCAGTCATACCTTGGAGATACTGCAAGTTCAGTTCTAGACCACCACAATCACACAAATATCACAATAAAGCAAGTTACACATTTTTTGTTTCATGGTACATATGAAAGTTATGTTTAAGGTCTAATATCCAATGTCTATAAGGAACTGAAACACATTTACAAAACAACAACAACAACAACAACAACAACAACAGCAAACAACCCCATTAAAAAGTGGGAAAAAGACATGAATGGACACTTTTCCAAAGAAGACATGCATGTGGCCAACAATCATATTAAAAAACGTAACATCTCTGATCATTAGAGAAATGCAAATCGAAACCATGAGATGCCATCTCACACCAGTCAGAATGGCTATTACTAAAAAGCCCCAAAATAACTGATGCTGGCAAAGTTGCAGAGAAAAAGGAACACTTATACACAATTGGTGGTTGTGTAATTTAGTTCAACCATTGTGGAAGACAGTATGATGATTCATCAAAGACCTAAAAACAGAAATAGCATTCAGCACAGCAATCCCGTTACTGGGTATATACCCAAAGGAATAGATACCATTCTCCTATGAAGACATGTGCACATGTATGTGCCTGTTTGGTGCTCACTACTCTGTGCCTTAGTGGGTACCTAAGGTATAAGACAAAGTTCCCTTTACTTTTTCCTCTGTTTTTCTCAAGCAGAGGAAGTTTCTTACCATAGCCACCACAGTTGGAAATGTGCTGGGTCTCAGCATATCTGAGAGTCTCACCCGATGCCCGTAGCATACTACCTAGATCTTGCTGCTGATTATTCAAGGCCCAGGGGCTCTTTAGTCAGCAGGTGATAGATCTTGCCAGGACTGGATTCTTCCCTTGAAGGTGGCAAGTTCCCTTTTGGCCCAGGATGTGTCTAGAAATGTCATCCAGGAGCTAGGGCCTGGAACGGAGGCCTCAAAATTCTCCCCAGTGCCCTATCCTACTGTGGCTGAGCTGGTATCCAAGATACAAGATGAAATCCTCTTTATTCATCCCTCTCTTCTCCTCAAGAAGAAGGTCTAAATCAGGTTATAACAATCTTTTCATTTCTTTTAGAGCTGCCTGTACAACTCTTTGTATCACATTAAATATTGTAGTTAATACCATAAATTATAATATATACCTTTTTATTAACCAATCTCATATGCTTGTACATTTAAGTGCTTTTGAGTATTTTGCAATTAAAAGTATGCTGTAATGAATAAACTCCTATATATGAATTTTCATTGCTTTGCCTATGAATATATATTAATCTAAATTATAAATAATCAAGAACAAGTAGAGGATAATATAAATATTTGATGCCAAGAAATATCAAAATAATGAGACTACTTCACCTCAGATCCTCTAAAGTTATTGTCACTATTTTCATGTTACATCTAGAATTATAGTAATTTACTTATATTTTACATGTATAAAAACGAGACAGAATATGACTGTATACTTGTTATAAGTCTGAAATCTAAAAATTTCACTATAGTTTTTTATGTTTAGTGCACTAAATTTATTAATTTGTGTAGCTTATAATGATGTACCAGAAGAAAATCTTATGCTTGAACAAGACACAAAGTCAAAAACTGAAGTGGAAGTAAAGAAACAAAAATCTTTCCAAGATAATCAACTCAATAGTAAGTATGATAATTGTAGATAACCTTAAAATAATTTAAGATTAATTTTTAATTGCCAAGAAAAGTTATATACATTCATCGTGTACCACATGGTGTTTTAATATCTATACCGATTGTGGAATAGCAAAATCAAGCTATTTAACATGTACATTACCTTGTTTTTTTGTGTGTTGAGAAGACTTAAAATCTCTCTTAACAATTTTCAATTATGCAATATGTTATTATTAACAGTACTCATGATGTACAGTAGATCTCTTAAACATTTTTCATTTCCAGCTGAAATTTGTGTCCTTTGACCAACATGGCTTCAGTCCTCCCACCATCAGCCTCTTGTAACGAACATTTTACTCTTTGTTCCTCTGAGCTTGACTTTTAAAAATCCACATATAGATAAGATGATACAGTATTTGCTTTATTTTTTTTCTCCCCAACAAGCTTTTCTCTTTTTCTTTTTTTTTTTTTGTTTTGTTTTATTATACTTTAAGTTCTAGGGTACATGTGCATAACGTGCAGGTTTGTTCCATATGTATACTTGTGCCATGTTGGTGTGCTGCAACCATCAACTCGTCAGCACCCATCAACTCGTCATTTACATCAGGTATAACTCCCAATGCAATCCCTCCCCGCTCCCCCTTCCCCATGATAGGTCCCGGTGTGTGATGTTCCCCTTCCCGAGTCCAAGTGATCTCATTGTTCAGTTCCCACCTATGAGTGAGAACATGCGGT
>NW_022324656.1:0-1056 GCF_002776525.5 Piliocolobus tephrosceles | reverse complement strand
TTGTTCTCTGAGGATACTTACTTCTTCACAATGGGCCCGAATGGGCTCCCAAATATCACTGAGCAGGTTCCTCGAAAAGAGGTTTAGCAAACTCCTTCCTGAGTAATAAGTTGTAGCTCTGTGAGATGAATTCACCGATTACACAGAAATGTCTCAGAAAGCTTCTCTCTCATTTTTAACTGATAATATTTCCTTTATCAGCGTAGGCCTCAAAGCCATTCAAAGGAAACTTTCTTAGGTTCTTCGAAAACAGTGTTAACGGCCTGCTCCATGAAACATAAAGGTAACTCTGTCAGATGAATTCACTCATCAACAAGAAGTTCTTAGAAAAGCTTCTTTCTAGTTTTCATAGGAGGATATTTCCTTTGTCACCATTAGCTTCGCTGCACTAAGAAATATCCCATTGCAGATTTCCAGAAAACTCAGGTGGCAAACTCTTGGCTGAAGAGAAATGTGTAACTCTATGAGTTGCATTCACACATCGAAATGCAGTTTCTCAGAGGGCTTCTTGCCAGTGTCTGTCTGAGGATATATGATTTCTCACCATAGCCCTCAGTGAGCTCCCAAATATCACATTGCAGAATCCTCGGCAAGACTCTTAGCAAACTGATCCAAGAAGGGAACGGTGGAACTCTGTGTGATGAAGTCACACATCAGAAAGCAGTCTCTCAGATAGCTATTCTCTAGTTGTTGTCTGAGGATACTTGCTTTTTCACAATAGGCCCGAATGGGCTCCCAATATCACTGAGAACGTTCCAGGAAAAGTGGGTTAGCAAACTGCTTCCTGAGGAATAAGTTGTAACTCTGTGAGATGAATTCACAGATCACAAAGAACTGTCTCAGAAAGCTTCTCTCTCGTTTTTAACTGACGATATATACTTTATCTGCGTAGGCCTCAAAGCCATCCAAAGTAAACTTTCTTAGGTTCTTCAAAGACAGTGTTAATGGCCTGCTCCATGAAACATAAGTGTAACTCTGTGAGATGAATTCACACATCAACAAGAAGTTCCTAATGAAGCTTCTTTCTAGTTTTCATAGGAGGATATTTCCTTTGTC
>NW_022324655.1:0-7626 GCF_002776525.5 Piliocolobus tephrosceles | reverse complement strand
TTCTCTCTCGTTTTTCACTGATTATATTTCCTTTGCCAGTGCAGGACTCCATGCGATGCAAAGTAACCTTTCTTAGTTTCTTCAAAGACAGTGTTAATGGCCTGCTTCATGAAATATAAGTTTAACTCTGTGAGATGAATTCACACATCAACAAGAAGTTTCTAAGGAAGCTTCTTTCTAGTTTTCATCTGAGGAGATTTCCTTTGTCACCATAAGCTTCATTGCACTGAGAAATGTCGCATTGCAGATTTCCAGAAAACTGTGTTAGCAAACTGATGACGAAGAGAAACGTGTAACTCTGTGAGTTGCATTCACACATCGCAATGCAGTTTCTCAGAAGGCTTCTTTCCAGTTTCTGTCTGAGGATATATCTTTTCTCACCATAGCCTTCAATGAGCCCCAAATATCACATTGCAGAATCCACTGCAACAGTGTTAGAAAACTGTTCCAATAAGGGAAGCGTGGAACTCTGTGTGATGAAGTCACACATCAGAAAGCAATCTGTCAGAAAGCTCTTCTCTAGTTGTTATGTGAGGATACTTCCTTTTTCACAGAGGGTCCGAAATGGTTTCAAAATATCACATTACAGATTCCACAAAAAGGGTGTTAGCAAACTGCTTCCTGAGGAATAAGTTGTAACTCTGTGAGGTGAATGCACAGATCAAAAAGAAATTTCTCAGAAAGCTTCTCTCTCGTTTTTCACTGATGATATTTCCTTTGCCAGGGGAGGCCTTGATGCGATCCTAAGTAACCTTTCTTAGTTTCTTCAAAGACAGTGTTAATGGCCTGCTCCATGAAATATAAGTGTAACGCTGTGAGATGAATTCACACGTCAACAAGAATTTTCTAAGGAAGCTTCTTTCTAGTTTTCATCTGAGGAGATTCCTTTCTCACCACAAGCTTCATTGCGCTGAGAAATATCCCATTGCGCTGTGAAATATCCCATTGCAGATTTCCAGAAAACTGTGTTAGCAAACTGATGACTGAAGAGAAACGTGTACCTCTGTGAGTTGCATTCACACATGGCAATTCAGTTTTTCAGAAGGCTTCTTTTCAGTTTCTGTCTGAGGATATATCCTTTCTCACCATAAGCCCAGAATAAGCTCCCAAATATCACATTGCAGATTCCACAGCAACAGTGTTAGCAAACTGTTCCAAGAAGGGAAGCGTGGAACTCTGTGTGATGAAGTCACAAATCAGAAAGCAATCTCTCAGAAAGCTGTTCTCTAGTTGTTATGTGATTATACATCCTTTTCCACAGTGGGCGCAAATTGGTTCCCAAATATCACATTAGAGATTCCACAAAAAGAGTCTTAGAAAACTGCTTCCTGAGGAATAAGTTGTAACTCTGTGAGATGAATTCACTGATATAAAGGAAATTTCTCAGAAAGCTTCTCTCTCGTTTTTCACTGATGGTATTCTTGTCCAGCGCAGGCCTCCATGCGATCAAAAGTAACCTTTCTTAGTTTCTTAAAACACAGTGTTAATGGCCTGCTCCATGAAACATAAGTGTAACTCTGTGAGATGAATTTACACATCAACAAGAATTTTCTATGGAAGATTCTTTCTAGTTTTCATCTGAGGAGATTTCCTTTGTCACCATAAGCTTCACTGTGCTGAGAAATATCCCATTGCACATTTCCAGAAAACTGTGTTAGCAAACGGATGACTGAAGAGAAACGTGTAACTCTGTGAGTTGCATTCACACATCACAATGCATTTTCTCAGAAGGCTTCTTTCCAGTTTCTGTCTGAGGATATATCCTTTCTCACCATTGCCCTCAATGAGATCCCAAATATCACATTGCAGAATGCACGGCAACAGTGTTAGCAAACTGTTCCAAGAAGAGAAGCGTGGAACTCTGTGTGATGAAGTCACACTTCAGAAAGCAATCTCTCAGAAAGCTATTCTCTTGTTGTTATGTGAGGATACTTCCTTTTTCACAGTGGGTGTGAATTGGCTCCCAAATATCACTTTACAGATTCCACGAAAAGAGTGTTAGCAAACTGCCTCCTGACGAATCAGATGTAACTCTGTGAGATGAATTCACAGATCACAAAGAAATTTCTCAGAAAGCTTCTCTCTCGTTTTCACGGATGATATTTCCTTTACCAGCGAAGGCCTCCATGCGATCCAAAGTAACCTTTCTTAGTTTCTTCACAGAGAGTGTTAATGGCCAGCTCCATAAAATATAAGTGAAACTCTGTGGCATGAATTCACACATCAACAAGAAGTTTCTAAGGAACCTTCTTTCTAGTTTTCATCTGAGGAGATTTGCATTTTCACCATAAGCTTCATTGCGCTGAGAAATGTCCTATAGCACATTTCCAGAAAACTGTGTTAGCAAACTGATAACTGAAGAGAAACGTGTAAATCTGTGGGTTGACTTCATACATCGCAATGCAGTTTCTCTGACTGCTTCTTTCCAGTTTATGTCTGAGGATATATCCTTTCTCACCATAGCTCTCAATGAGCTCCCATATATCAGAATGCAGAATCGACGGCAACAGTGTTAGCAAACTGTTCTAGGAAGGAAAGCGTGGAACTCTGTGTGATGAAGTCACACATCAGAAAGCAATCCCTCAGAACGCTATTCCCTAGTTTTTATGTGAGGATACTTTCTTTTTCACAGTGGACCTGAATTGGCTCCCAAATATCACTTTACAGATTCCCCGAAAAGAGTGTTCTGAAACTGCTTCCTGAAAACTAAGTTGTAACTCTGTGAAATGAATTCACAGATCACGAAGAAATTTCTCAGAAAGCTACTCTCTCGTTTTTCACTGATGATATTTCCTTTTCCAGCACAGGCCTAGATGCTATCCAAGTAACCTTTCTTAGTATCTTCGAAGACAGTGTTAATGGCCTGCTCCATGAAATATAAGTGTAACTCTGTGAGATGAATTCACACATCAGCAACAAGCTTCTAAGGAAGCTTCTTTCTAGTTTTCATACGAGGAGATTTCCTTTGTCACCATAAGCTTCAAAGCGCTGAGAAATATGCCATTGCAGACTTCAAAAAACTGTGTTAGCAAACTGATAGCTGAAAAGAAAAGTGTAACTCTGTGAGTTGCACTCTCATAGCAATGCAGTTTCTCAGAAAGCCTCATGCCACTTTCTGTCTGAGGATATATCCTTTTTCACCATAGCCCTCAATGAGCTCCAAAACATCACTTTGCAGAATGCAAGAAAACAGTCTTAGCAAACTCTGCCAACAAGCAGTGTGTGGAAATCTGTGTGATGAACTCACATATCAGAAAGGAATCTCTCAGAAAGCTTCCCTCTAGTTATTATGTGATGATATTTCCTTTTTCACGGGCCCCACGGGATGATATCACGGGATGATATTTCATGGGCCCCAATTGGCTCCCAAATATCACCTTGCAGATTCTACGAAAAGAGTGTTAGCAAACTGCTTACTGAGGAAAAAGATGTAACTCTGTGAGACGAATTCACAGATCACAAAGAAGTTTCTCAGAAAGCTTCTTTCCCATTGTTGACTGATGATATCTCCTTTATCAGCATAGGCCTCAAAGCCATCCATTGTATAACTTCTCAGTTTCCTCAAAGACAGTGTTAGTGGCCTGATCCATGAATCATAAGTGTAACACTGTGAGATGAATTCACACATCACAGAGAAGTTTCTATGAAAGCTTCTTTCCAGTTTTCCTCTGCGAACACTTGCTTTGTCACCGTAAGCTTCATTGCACTAGTAAGAATCCCATTCCAGACTCCAAGCAAACTGTCTTAGGAAACTGACAGCTGAAGAGAAAAGTGTAACTCTGTGAGTTGCACGCACACACAGCAATGCAGTTTCTCAGAATGCTTCTTGCCACTTTCTGTCTGATGATATATCCCTTTTCACCATACCCCTCAATGAGCTCCCAAATATCACTTCACAGAATCCAAGACAACAGCCTTAGCAAACTCTGAAAAGAAGCAATGTGGAACTCTGTGTGGTGAAGTCACATCTCAGAAAGCAATCTCTCAGAAAGCGTCCCTGTAGTTATTATGTGATGATATTTCCTTTTTCACCATGGGCCCCAACTGGCTGCCAAATATCACCTTGCAGATTCTAGGAAAAGAGTGTTAGCAAACTGCTTCCTGAGGAGAAAGTTGTAACTCTGTGAGAACAATTCACAGATCACAAAGTAGTTTCTCAGAAAGCTTCTTTCCCGTTTTTAACTGATGATATCTCCTTTATCACCATAGGACTCAATGCCATCCAAAATAGAAATTCTCAGTTTCCTCAAAGACAGTGTTAGTGGCCTGCTCCATGTAACATAAGTGTAACTCTGTGAGATGAATTCACACATCACAGAGAAGTTTCTAGGAAAGCTTCTTTCCAGTTTTCCTCTGAGGACACTTGCTTCGTCACCATAAGCTTCATTGCGCTAGGCAGAATCCCATTGCAGATTCCAAACTGTCTTAGCACCCTGACAGATGAAGACTAAAGTGTAACTCTGTGAGTTGCACTCACACATAGCAATGTAGTTTCTCACAATGCTTCTTGCCACTTTCTATCTGAGGATATATCCTTTTTCACCATAGCCCTCAATGAGCTCCCAAATATCACTTCGCAGAAACCAAGACAACAGCCTTAGCAAACTGTGCCAAGAAGCAATGTGTGGAACTCTGTGTGATGAAGTCACATCTCAGAAAGCAATCTCTCAGAAAGCTTACCTCTAGTTATTATGTGATGATATTTCCTTTTTCACCACGGGCCCCAATTGGCTCCCAAATATCACGTTGCAGATTCTACGAAAAGAGTGTTAGCAAACTGCTTCCTGAGGAAAAATAGGTAACACTGTGAGAGGAATTCACCGATCACAAAGAAGTTTCTCAGGAAGCTTCTTTCCCGTTTTTATTTGATGATATCTCCTTTATCAGCGTAGGCCTCAATGCCATCCAAAGTAGAATTTCTCAGTTTCCTCAAAGACAGTGTTAGTGGCCTGCTCTATGAAACATGAGTGTAACTCTGTGAGATGAATTCACACATCACAGAAAAGTTTCTAAGAAAACTTCTTTCCAGTTTTCCTCTGCAGACATTTTATTTGTCACCGTAAGCTTCATTGCGCTAGGAAGAATCCCATTGCAGATTCCAAGCAAACTGTCTTAGCAAACTGATAGCTGAAGAGAAACGTGTAACACTGTCAGTTGCACTCACACATAGCAATGCAGTTTCTCAGAATGCTTCTTGCCACTTTCTATCTGAGGATATATCCTTTTTCACCATAGCCCTCAATGAGCTCCCAAATATCACTTTGCAGAAACCAAGACAACAGCCTTAGCAAACTCTGCAAAGAAGCAATGTGTGGAAATCTGTGTGACGAAGTCACATATCAGAAAGGAATCTCTCAGAAAGCTTCCCTCTAGTTATTAGGTGATGATATTTCCTTTTTCACCATGGGCCCCTATTGGGTCAGAAATATCACCTTGTAGATTCTAGGAAAACAATTTTAGCAAACTGCTTCCTGAGGACAAAGATGTACCTCTGAGACGAATTCACAGATCACAAAGAAGTTTCTCAGAAACCTTCTTTCCCGTTTTTAAGTGATGATATTTCCTTTACCAGTGTAAGCCTCAATGCAATCCAAAGCAGAACTTCTCAGTTTCCTCAAAGACAGTGTTAGTGGCCTACTCCATGAAAAATAAGTGTAACTCTGTGAGATGAATTCACACAGCATAGAGAAGTTTCTAAGAAATCTTCTTTCCAGTTTTCCTCTGAGGACACTTGCTTTGTCACCGTAAGCTTCATTGCGCTAAGAAGAATCCCATTGCAGATTCCAAGCAAACTGTCTTAGCAAACTGATAGCTGAAGAGAAAATTGGAACTCTGTGAGTTGCACTCACACATAGCAATGCAGTTTCTCACAATGCTTCTCGCCACTTTTTGTCTGATTGTATATCCTTTTTCACCATAGCCCTCAATGAGCTCCCAAAGATCACTTCGCAGAATCCGACACAACAGATTTAGCAAACTCTGCCAAGAAGCAATGTGTGGAACTCTGTGTGATGAAGTCACATCTCAGAAACTAATCTCTCAGAAAGCTTCCCTCTAATTATTATGTGATGATAGTTCCTTTTTCAACATGGGACCCAATTGGCTCCCAAACATCACCTTGAAGATTCTACGAAAAGTGTGTTAGCAAAGTGCTTCCTGTGGACAAAGGTGTAACTCGGTGAGAAGAATTCACAGATAACAAAGAAGTTTCTCAGAACGCTTCTTTCCCGTTTTTAACTGATGATATCTCCTTTACCAGCGTAGGCCTCAATGCCATCCAAAATAGAACTTCTCAGTTTCCTCAAAGGCAGTGTTAGTGGCCTGCTCCATGAAACATAAGTGTAACTCTGTGAGATGAATACACACATCACAGAGAAGTTTCTAAGAAAGCTTCTTTCCAGTTTTCTTCTGTGAACATTTGCTTTGTCACCATAAGCTTAATTGCGCTAGGAAGAATCCTATTTCAGATTCCAAGCAAACTGTGTTAGCAAACTGATAGCTGAAGAGAAAAGTGTAACTCTGTCCGTTGCACTCACACATAGCAATGCAGTTTCTCAGAATGCTTCTTGCCACTTTCTGCCTGAGGATATATCCTTTTTCACCATAGCCCTCAATGAGCTCCCAAATATCACTTCGCAGAATCTAAGTCAACAGCCTTAGCAAACTCTTCCCAGAAGCAATGTGTGGTACTCTGTGTGATGAAGTCACATATCAGAAAGCAATCTCTCAGAAAGCTTCCCTCTAGTTATTATGTGATGATATTTCCTTTTTCCCCATGGTCCCCAAATGACTCACAAATATCACCCTGTAGATTCCCGAAAAGAGAATTAGCAAACAGCTTCCTTACAACAAAGATGAAACTGTGTGGGACGAATTCACAGAACACAAAGAAGTTTCTCAGAAAGCTTCTTTCCGATTTTTCACTGATGATATTTCCTTTATCAGCGTAGGCCTCAATGCCATCCAAAGCAGAAATTCTCAGTTTCCTAAAGGCAGTGTTCGTGGCCTCCTCCATGAAACATAAGTGTAACTCTGAGAGATGAATTCACACATCACAGAGAAGTTTCTATGAAAGCTTCTTTCCAGTTTTCCTCTGAGGACACTTGCTTTGTCACCGTAAGCTTCATTGCGCTAAGATGAATCCCATTGAGGATTCCAAGCAAACTGCCTAAGCAAACTGAGAGCTGAAGAGAAAAGTGTAGCTCTGTGAGTTGCACTCACACATAGCATTGCAGTTTCCCAGAAGACTTCCTTCCAGTTTCTGTCTGAGGATACATCCTTTTTCACCATAGCCCTCAAAGAGCTCCCAAATATCACATTTCAGAATCCATGGGAACAGTGTTAGCATACTGTTCCATGAAGGGAAGGGTTGAAATCTGTGTGATGAAGTCACACATCAGAAAGCAATCCCTTTGAAAGCTATTCTGAGAATAGCTATTTCAAACTGTTTCCTGAGGAATAAGTTGTAACTCTATGAGATGAATTCACAGATGACAAAGAAATTTCTCAGAAACTTTCTCTCTCGTTTTCAACTAATAATATTTCCTATACCAGCGCAGGTCTCCATTTGATCCAAAGAAACCTTTCTTAGTTTCTTCAAAGACAGTGTTAATGTCCTGCTCCATG
>NW_022324654.1:0-1056 GCF_002776525.5 Piliocolobus tephrosceles | reverse complement strand
GACAAAGGAAATATCCTCCTATGAAAACTAGAAAGAAGCTTCATTAGGAACTTCTTGTTGATGTGTGAATTCATCTCACAGAGTTACACTTATGTTTCATGGAGCAGGCCATTAACACTGTCTTTGAAGAACCTAAGAAAGTTTACTTTGGATGGCTTTGAGGCCTACGCAGATAAAGTATATATCGTCAGTTAAAAACGAGAGAGAAGCTTTCTGAGACAGTTCTTTGTGATCTGTGAATTCATCTCACAGAGTTACAACTTATTCCTCAGGAAGCAGTTTGCTAACCCACTTTTCCTGGAACGTTCTCAGTGATATTGGGAGCCCATTCGGGCCTATTGTGAAAAAGCAAGTATCCTCAGACAACAACTAGAGAATAGCTATCTGAGAGACTGCTTTCTGATGTGTGACTTCATCACACAGAGTTCCACCGTTCCCTTCTTGGATCAGTTTGCTAAGAGTCTTGCCGAGGATTCTGCAATGTGATATTTGGGAGCTCACTGAGGGCTATGGTGAGAAATCATATATCCTCAGACAGACACTGGCAAGAAGCCCTCTGAGAAACTGCATTTCGATGTGTGAATGCAACTCATAGAGTTACACATTTCTCTTCAGCCAAGAGTTTGCCACCTGAGTTTTCTGGAAATCTGCAATGGGATATTTCTTAGTGCAGCGAAGCTAATGGTGACAAAGGAAATATCCTCCTATGAAAACTAGAAAGAAGCTTTTCTAAGAACTTCTTGTTGATGAGTGAATTCATCTGACAGAGTTACCTTTATGTTTCATGGAGCAGGCCGTTAACACTGTTTTCGAAGAACCTAAGAAAGTTTCCTTTGAATGGCTTTGAGGCCTACGCTGATAAAGGAAATATTATCAGTTAAAAATGAGAGAGAAGCTTTCTGAGACATTTCTGTGTAATCGGTGAATTCATCTCACAGAGCTACAACTTATTACTCAGGAAGGAGTTTGCTAAACCTCTTTTCGAGGAACCTGCTCAGTGATATTTGGGAGCCCATTCGGGCCCATTGTGAAGAAGTAAGTATCCTCAGAGAACAA
>NW_022324653.1:0-1419 GCF_002776525.5 Piliocolobus tephrosceles | reverse complement strand
GAAATCTGCAATGAGATATTTCTTAGCACAGTGAAGCTAATGGCGACAAAGGAAATATCCTCCTATGAAAACTAGAAAGAAGCTTTCTTAGAAACTTCTTGTTCATGTGTGAATTCATCTTACAGAGTTACACTTATGTTTCATGGAAGAGGCCATTAACACTGTCTTTGAAGAACCTAAGAAAGGTTACTTTGGATCGCTTTGAGGCCTCCGCTGATAAAGGAAATACCATCCGTTAAAAACGAGAGAGAAGCTTTCTGAGACATTTCTTTGTGATCTGTGAATTTATCTCACAGAGTTACAAATTATTCCTCAGCAAGCAGTTTGCTAACTGTCTTTTCGTGGAATCTACACAGTGATATCTGGAAGCCAATTCGGGCCCATTGGGAAAAAGCAAATATCCTCAGAGAACAACTAGAGAATAGCTTTCAGAGAGATTGCCTTCTGATGTGTGACTTCATCACACAGATTTCCACCCTTCCTTTCTTGGAACAATTTGCTAACACTCTTGTCGTGGATTCTGGAATGTGATATTTGGGGGTTCATTGAGGGCTATGGTGAAAAAGGCTATATCCTCAGACAGACACTGGAAAAAAGCCTTCTGAGAAACTACATTGCGATGTGTGAATGCACCTCACAGAGTTACACGTTACACTTCAGCCAACTGTTTGCTAACACAGTTTTCTGGAAATCTGCAATGGGGTATTTCTTAGTGCAGTGAACCAATGGAGACAAAAGAAATATACTCCTATGAAAACTAGAAAGAAGCTTCCTTAGAAATTTCTTGTGGATCTGTGAATTCATCTCACAGAGTTACACTTATGTTTCATGGAGCAGGCCATTAACACTGTCTTTGAAGAACCTAAGAAAGGTTACTTTGGATCGCTTTAAGGCCTCCTCTGATAAAGGAAATATCATCCCTTAAAAATGAGAGAGAAACTTTCTGAGACATTTCTTTGTGATCTGTGAATTCATCTCACAGAGTTACAACTTATTCCTCAGGAAGCAGTTTGCTAACACTCTTTTCGTGGAATCTGCACAGTGATATCTGGGAGCTAATTTGGGCCAATTGGGAAAAAGCAAGTATCCTTAGAGAACAACTAGAGAAGAGCTTTCTGAGAGATTGCCTTCTGATGTGTGACTTCATCACACAGATTTCCACCCTTCCTTTCTTGGAACAGTTTACTAGCACTCTTGTCGTGGATTCTGGAATGTGATATTTGGGAGCTCATTGAGGGCTATCGTGAAAAAGGATATATCCTCAGAGAGACACAGGAAAGAAGCATTCTGGAAACGGGATTGCGATGTGTGAATGCACCTCACAGAGTTACACGTTTCTATTCAGCCAACACTTTGCTAACAGAGTTTTCTAGAAATCTGCAATGAGATATTTCTTAGCACAGTGAAGCTAATGGCGAC
>NW_022324652.1:0-1419 GCF_002776525.5 Piliocolobus tephrosceles | reverse complement strand
GTCGCCATTAGCTTCACTGTGCTAAGAAATATCTCATTGCAGATTTCTAGAAAACTCTGTTAGCAAAGTGTTGGCTGAATAGAAACGTGTAACTCTGTGAGGTGCATTCACACATCGCAATCCCGTTTCCAGAATGCTTCTTTCCTGTGTCTCTCTGAGGATATATCCTTTTTCACGATAGCCCTCAATGAGCTCCCAAATATCACATTCCAGAATCCACGACAAGAGTGCTAGTAAACTGTTCCAAGAAAGGAAGGGTGGAAATCTGTGTGATGAAGTCACACATCAGAAGGCAATCTCTCAGAAAGCTCTTCTCTAGTTGTTCTCTAAGGATACTTGCTTTTTCCCAATTGGCCCAAATTAGCTCCCAGATATCACTGTGCAGATTCCACGAAAAGAGTGTTAGCAAACTGCTTCCTGAGGAATAAGTTGTAACTCTGTGAGATGAATTCACAGATCACAAAGAAATGTCTCAGAAAGTTTCTCTCTCATTTTTAAGGGATGATATTTCCTTTATCAGAGGAGGCCTTAAAGCGATCCAAAGTAACCTTTCTTAGGTTCTTCAAAGACAGTGTTAATGGCCTGCTCCATGAAACATAAGTGTAACTCTGTGAGATGAATTCACAGATCCACAAGAAATTTCTAAGGAAGCTTCTTTCTAGTTTTCATAGGAGTATATTTCTTTTGTCTCCATTGGTTCACTGCACTAAGAAATACCCCATTGCAGATTTCCAGAAAACTGTGTTAGCAAACAGTTGGCTGAAGTGTAACGTGTAACTCTGTGAGGTGCATTCACACATCGCAATGTAGTTTCTCAGAAGGCTTTTTTCCAGTGTCTGTCTGAGGATATAGCCTTTTTCACCATAGCCCTCAATGAACCCCCAAATATCACATTCCAGAATCCACGACAAGAGTGTTAGCAAATTGTTCCAAGAAAGGAAGGGTGGAAATCTGTGTGATGAAGTCACACATCAGAAGGCAATCTCTCTGAAAGCTATTCTCTAGTTGTTCTCTGAGGATATTTGCTTTTTCCCAATGGGCCCGAATTGGCTTCCAGATATCACTGTGTAGATTCCACGAAAAGACAGTTAGCAAACTGCTTGCTGAGGAATAATTTGTAACTCTGTGAGATAAATTCACAGATCACAAAGAAATGTCTCAGAAAGCTTCTCTCTCGTTTTTAACGGATGGTATTTCCTTTATCAGCGGAGGCCTCAAAGCGATCCAAAGTAACCTTTCTTAGGTTCTTCAAAGACAGTGTTAATGGCCTCTTCCATGAAACATAAGTGTAACTCTGTAAGATGAATTCACACATGAACAAGAAGTTTCTAAGAAAGCTTCTTTCTAGTTTTCATAGGAGGATATTTCCTTTGTCGCCATTAGCTTCACTGTGCTAAGAAATATCTCATTGCAGATTTC
>NW_022324651.1:0-2791 GCF_002776525.5 Piliocolobus tephrosceles | reverse complement strand
CTTTTTCACCATAGCCCTCAATGAGCTCCCAAATATCACATTGCAGAATCCACGAGGAGAATGTTAGCAAACTGTTCCACGAAGGGAAGGGTGGAATTCTGTGTGATGAAGTCACACATCAGAAGGCAATCTCTCAGAAAGCTATTCTCTAGTTGTTCTCTGAGGATAATAGCTTTTTCCCAATGGGCGCGAATTGGCTCTCGGATATCACAGTGCAGATTCCACGAAAAGAGGGTTAGCAAACTGCTTCCTGAGGAATAAGTTGTAACTCTGTGAGATGAATCAGAGATCACAAAGAAATGTCTCAGAATGCTTCTCTCTCGTTTTTAAGGGATGATATTTCCTTTATCAGTGGAGGATTCACAACGATCCAAACTAACCTTTCTTAGGCTCTTCAAAGACAGTGTTAATGACCTGCTCCATGAAACATAAATGTAACTCTGTGAGATGAATTCACACATCCACAAGAAGTTTCAAAGGAAGCTTTCTTCTGGTTTTCATATGAGGATATTTCCTTTGTGTCCATTAGCTTCACTGTGCTAAGAAATATCCCATTGCAGATTTCCAAAAAACTGTCTTAGCAAACTGTTGGCTGAAGAGAAACGTGTAACTCTGTGAGGTGCATTCACACGTCAAAATGCAGTTCCACGGAAGGCTTCTTTCCAGTGTCTTTCTGAGGATATATCCTATTTCAACATAGCCCTCTATGAACTCCCAAATATCACATTGCAGAATCCACCACAAGACTGTTAGAAAACTGTTCCAAGAAGGGAAGGGTGGAACTCTGTGTGATGAAGTCACACATCAGAAAGCAATCTCTCACAAAGCTGTTATTTAGTTGTTCTCTGAGGATGCTTGCTTTTTCCCAATGGGCGCGAATTGGCTCCCAGATATCACTGCGCAGATTCCACGAAAAGAGTGTTAGTAAACTGCTTCCTGAGGAATAAATTGTAACTCTGTGATGTGAATTCACAGATCACAAACAGATGTCTCAGAAGGATTCTCTCTCGTTTTTAACGGATGATATTTCCTTTATCAGCGGAGGCCTCAAAGCGATCCAAATTAACCTTTCTTACGTTCTTCAAAGACTGTGTTAATGGCCTGCTCCATGAAACATAAGTGTAACTCTGTGAGATGAATTCACACATCAACAAGAAGTTTCTAAGGAAGCTTCCTTCTAGTTTTCATATGAGGATATTTCGTTTGTGTCCATTAGCTTCACTGCGCTAAGAAATATCTCATTGCAGATTTCTAGAAAACTGTGTTAGCAAACTGTTGGCTGAAGAGAAACGTGTAATCTCTGAGGTGCATTCACACATCTGAATGCCGTTTTTCAGAAGGATTCTTTCCAGTGTCTGTCTGAGGATATATCCTTTTTCACCATAGCCCTCAATGAGCTCCCAAATATCACATTCCAGAGTCCACAACAAGAGTTTTAGCAAACTGTTCCAAGAAAGGAAGTGTGGAAATCTGTGTGATGAAGTCACACATCAGAAGGCAATCTCTCAGAAAGCTATTCCCTAGTTGTTCTCCAAGGATACTTGCTTTTTCCCAATGGGCCCGAATTGGTTCCGAGATATCACTGCGCAGATTCCACGAAAAGACTGTTAGCAAACTACTTCCTGAGAATAAGTTGTAACTCTGTGAGTTCAATTGATATATCAAAAAGAAAATGTCTCAGAAAGCTTCTCTCTCGTTTTTAACGGATGATATTTCCTTTATCAGCGGAGGACTCAAAGCGATCCAAAGTAACCTTTCTTAGGAACATGAAAGACAGTGTTAATGGCCTGTTTGATGAAACGTAAGTGTAACTCTGTGAGATGAATTCACACATCAACAAGAAGTTTCTTAGGAAGCTTCTTTGTAGTTTTCATATGAGGATATTTCCTTTGTCTTCATTAGCTTCACTGCACAAAGAAATATCCCATTACAGATTTCCAGAAAACTGTGTTAGCAAACGATTGGCTGAACAGAACCGTGTAACTCTGTGAGGTGCATTCACAAATCGAAACGCAGTTTCTCAGAAGGCTTCTTTCCAGGGTCTGTCTGAGGATATATCCTTTTTCACCATAGCCCTCAATGAGCTTCCAAATATCACATTGCAGAATCCACGACAAGACTATTAGCAAACTGTTCCACGAAGGGAAGTGTGGAACTCTGTGTGATGAAGTCACACATCAGAAGGCACTCTCTCAGAAAACAGTTCTCCAGTTGTTCTCTGAGGATACTTGCTTTTTCCCAATGGGCCCGAATTGGCTCCCAGGTATCACTGTGCATATTCCACGAAATGAGTGTTAGCAAACTGCTTCCTGAGGAATAAGTTGTAACTATGTGAGATCAATTCACAGATCAAAAAGAAATGTCTCAGAAAGCTTCTCTCTTGTTTTTAATGGATGATATTTCCTTTATCAGCGGAGGCCTCAAAGCGATCCAAAGTAAACTTTCTTAGGTTATTCAAAGACAGTGTTAATGACCTGCTCCATGAACATAAGTGTAACTCTATGAGATGAATTCACACATCCAGAAGAAGTTTCTGAGGAAGTTTCTTTCTTGTTTTCATAGGAGGATATTTCCTTTGTCTCCATTAGCTTCACTGCGCTAAGAAACATCCCATTGCAGATTTCCAGAAAACTGTGTTAGCAAACTGTTGGCTGAAGAGAAACGTGTAACTCTGTGAGGTGCATTCACATATCACAATGCAGTTTCTCAGAAGGCTTCTTTCCAGTGTCTTTCTGAGGATATATCCTTTTTCACCATAGCCCTCAATGAGCTCCCAAATATCACATTGCAG
>NW_022324650.1:0-2791 GCF_002776525.5 Piliocolobus tephrosceles | reverse complement strand
CTGCAATGTGATATTTGGGAGCTCATTGAGGGCTATGGTGAAAAAGGATATATCCTCAGAAAGACACTGGAAAGAAGCCTTCTGAGAAACTGCATTGTGATATGTGAATGCACCTCACAGAGTTACACGTTTCTCTTCAGCCAACAGTTTGCTAACACAGTTTTCTGGAAATCTGCAATGGGATGTTTCTTAGCGCAGTGAAGCTAATGGAGACAAAGGAAATATCCTCCTATGAAAACAAGAAAGAAACTTCCTCAGAAACTTCTTCTGGATGTGTGAATTCATCTCATAGAGTTACACTTATGTTCATGGAGCAGGTCATTAACACTGTCTTTGAATAACCTAAGAAAGTTTACTTTGGATCGCTTTGAGGCCTCCGCTGATAAAGGAAATATCATCCATTAAAAACAAGAGAGAAGCTTTCTGAGACATTTCTTTTTGATCTGTGAATTGATCTCACATAGTTACAACTTATTCCTCAGGAAGCAGTTTGCTAACACTCATTTCGTGGAATATGCACAGTGATACCTGGGAGCCAATTCGGGCCCATTGGGAAAAAGCAAGTATCCTCAGAGAACAACTGGAGAACTGTTTTCTGAGAGAGTGCCTTCTGATGTGTGACTTCATCACACAGAGTTCCACACTTCCCTTCGTGGAACAGTTTGCTAATAGTCTTGTCGTGGATTCTGCAATGTGATATTTGGAAGCTCATTGAGGGCTATGGTGAAAAAGGATATATCCTCAGACAGACCCTGGAAAGAAGCCTTCTGAGAAACTGCGTTTCGATTTGTGAATGCACCTCACAGAGTTACACGGTTCTGTTCAGCCAATCGTTTGCTAACACAGTTTTCTGGAAATCTGTAATGGGATATTTCTTTGTGCAGTGAAGCTAATGAAGACAAAGGAAATATCCTCATATGAAAACTACAAAGAAGCTTCCTAAGAAACTTCTTGTTGATGTGTGAATTCATCTCACAGAGTTACACTTACGTTTCATCAAACAGGCCATTAACACTGTCTTTCATGTTCCTAAGAAAGGTTACTTTGGATCGCTTTGAGTCCTCCGCTGATAAAGGAAATATCATCCGTTAAAAACGAGAGAGAAGCTTTCTGAGACATTTTCTTTTTGATATATCAATTGAACTCACAGAGTTACAACTTATTCTCAGGAAGTAGTTTGCTAACAGTCTTTTCGTGGAATCTGCGCAGTGATATCTCGGAACCAATTCGGGCCCATTGGGAAAAAGCAAGTATCCTTGGAGAACAACTAGGGAATAGCTTTCTGAGAGATTGCCTTCTGATGTGTGACTTCATCACACAGATTTCCACACTTCCTTTCTTGGAACAGTTTGCTAAAACTCTTGTTGTGGACTCTGGAATGTGATATTTGGGAGCTCATTGAGGGCTATGGTGAAAAAGGATATATCCTCAGACAGACACTGGAAAGAATCCTTCTGAAAAACGGCATTCAGATGTGTGAATGCACCTCAGAGATTACACGTTTCTCTTCAGCCAACAGTTTGCTAACACAGTTTTCTAGAAATCTGCAATGAGATATTTCTTAGCGCAGTGAAGCTAATGGACACAAACGAAATATCCTCATATGAAAACTAGAAGGAAGCTTCCTTAGAAACTTCTTGTTGATGTGTGAATTCATCTCACAGAGTTACACTTATGTTTCATGGAGCAGGCCATTAACACAGTCTTTGAAGAACGTAAGAAAGGTTAATTTGGATCGCTTTGAGGCCTCCGCTGATAAAGGAAATATCATCCGTTAAAAACGAGAGAGAATCCTTCTGAGACATCTGTTTGTGATCTGTGAATTCACATCACAGAGTTACAATTTATTCCTCAGGAAGCAGTTTACTAACACTCTTTTCGTGGAATCTGCGCAGTGATATCTGGGAGCCAATTCGCGCCCATTGGGAAAAAGCAAGCATCCTCAGAGAACAACTAAATAACAGCTTTGTGAGAGATTGCTTTCTGATGTGTGACTTCATCACACAGAGTTCCACCCTTCCCTTCTTGGAACAGTTTTCTAACAGTCTTGTGGTGGATTCTGCAATGTGATATTTGGGAGTTCATAGAGGGCTATGTTGAAATAGGATATATCCTCAGAAAGACACTGGAAAGAAGCCTTCCGTGGAACTGCATTTTGACGTGTGAATGCACCTCACAGAGTTACACGTTTCTCTTCAGCCAACAGTTTGCTAAGACAGTTTTTTGGAAATCTGCAATGGGATATTTCTTAGCACAGTGAAGCTAATGGACACAAAGGAAATATCCTCATATGAAAACCAGAAGAAAGCTTCCTTTGAAACTTCTTGTGGATGTGTGAATTCATCTCACAGAGTTACATTTATGTTTCATGGAGCAGGTCATTAACACTGTCTTTGAAGAGCCTAAGAAAGGTTAGTTTGGATCGTTGTGAATCCTCCACTGATAAAGGAAATATCATCCCTTAAAAACGAGAGAGAAGCATTCTGAGACATTTCTTTGTGATCTCTGATTCATCTCACAGAGTTACAACTTATTCCTCAGGAAGCAGTTTGCTAACCCTCTTTTCGTGGAATCTGCACTGTGATATCCGAGAGCCAATTCGCGCCCATTGGGAAAAAGCTATTATCCTCAGAGAACAACTAGAGAATAGCTTTCTGAGAGATTGCCTTCTGATGTGTGACTTCATCACACAGAATTCCACCCTTCCCTTCGTGGAACAGTTTGCTAACATTCTCCTCGTGGATTCTGCAATGTGATATTTGGGAGCTCATTGAGGGCTATGGTGAAAAAG
>NW_022324649.1:0-4470 GCF_002776525.5 Piliocolobus tephrosceles | reverse complement strand
GAAACTTCTTTGTGATGTGTCAATTCATCTCACAGTGTTACCCCTACGTTTCATGGGGGAGTTGAATAACACTGTCTTTGAGAATCCTGAGAAGTGCTACCTTGGATTGCATTGAGGCCTACACTGTTACAGGAAATATCCTCAATTAAAAACTTGAAAGAAGCTTTGTGACAAGCTTCTTTGTAATATGTGAATTCATCTCACAGGGTAACAACTTAGTCTTCATGAAGCAGTTTGCTAGCGGTGTTTTTGTGGAATCTGCAAAGTGATATTTGGGAGCGCATTGAGGCCTATGGTGAAAATGGAAATATCCTCAGATAATAACTGGAAAGAAGCTTTCTGAGAAGTTGCTTTCTGTTGTGTGAATTCATAACACAGAGATTCACTTTTCCCTTCTTGCAGCAGGTTCCTAACACTGTTGTCATGGATTCTGCCAAATGATATTTGGGTGCTCATTGAGGGCTGTGGTGAAAAAGGAAATATCCTCAGATAAAAACTGGAAAGAAGTGTTCTGAGAAACTGCCTTGTGACATGTGGATGCGACTCACAGAGTTACACTTTCCTTTTCATTGATCCATTGCTAAGACTCTTTTCTTGAAATCTGCATTGGGATAACTCTTAGCGCAATGAAGCTGACAGTGACTAAGGAAATATCCTCAAAGAAAAATTAGAAAGTAGCTTTCGGGGAAACTTCTTTGTGACATGTGAATTTGTCTCACCAAGTTACAACTTTGTCTTCACGAAACCGTTTGATAACACTGTTGTCATGGAGTCTGCAAAGTGATATTTGGGAGCTCATTGAGGGCTATGGTGAATAAGGAAATATCCTCCGAGAAAAACCGGAATGAAGCTTTCTGAGAAACTGCTTTGTGATGTGTGAATCCATTTCAAAGTGTTACACCACTGTTTCATGGAGGAGTCTGTTGCACTGACTTTGTGGAAGCTCAGAATTGATGTCTTGGATATCGTTGAACCCCATGGTAAATAATGAAATATCGTTAGACAAATCTGCAGAGAAGACTTCTCAGAAACTTCTTTGTTGTGGGTGAATTCAGCTCACAGGGTTAGATGATTGTTTTCATTCAGGAGGTTGCTAACAGTGTTTTCACAAAAACAGCAATATGACACAGGGTGGCGCTCCAAGACCACAAATAGCCTCAGCTCAAAGACGAAAGAAGCTTTCTGAGAAACAGCTCTGTGATGTGGGAATTCAACTCACTGAGTTACTTCTGTGTTTCATGGAGCCGTTGGCTAGCCCTGTTTTTTGTGGAATATGAGAACTGATATTTTGGATCCCTTTGAAGACTATAGGGCCAAAGGAAATATCCTCCGTTAAAAATGAGAAGGAAGCTTTCTGAGAAACTTCAATGTGATCTGTGAATTCATCTCACGGAGTTACATCTTTTTCCTCATGAAGCCGTTCGATAAGACTATTCTCGTGGAATTTGCAAAGTGATATTTGGGAGCTCAGTGAGGGTTATGGTGAAAAAGGAAATATCCTCAGATAAAAACTGGAAGGAAGCGTTCTGAGAAACTGCATTGTGACCTGTGAACACAAGTCACAGAGTTACACTTTCCTTTTCATAGATCCGTTTGCTAACACTCTTTTCTTGAAATCTGAATTGGGTTATTGCTTAGTGCATGAAGCTGAAAGAGACAAAGGAAGTATCCTCAAACAAAAACTAGAAAGTCGCTTTCTGAGAAACTTCTTTGTGATATGTGAATTCATCTCACGGACTTACAACTTTGTCTTCATGAAGCTGTTTGCTAACACTGCTGTCATGGAATCTGCAAAGTGATATTTGGGAGTGCATGGAGGCACATGGTGAAAACCGAAATATCCTCAGATAAAATCTAGAAAGAAGGTTTCTGAGAAATTGCTTGGTGATTTGTGAATTCATCACAAAGACATTCACCCTTCCCTTCTTGTAGCAGTTTGCTAACAGTGTTTTCATGGAATCTGCAAAGAGATATTTGGGAGCGCATTGAGGCCTATGCTGAAAACGGAAATATCCTCAGATAATAACTAGGTAGAAGCTTTCTCAGAAGTTCCTTTCTGATGTGTGAATTCATAACACAGAGATTCACTTTTCCCTTCTTGCAGTAGGTTTCCAACACTGTTGATGTGGATTCTGCCAAGTGATATTTGGGAGCTCATTGAGGGCTGGGATGAAAAAGGAAATATCCTCAGCTACTAACTGGAAAGAAGCATTCTGAGAAACTGCCTTGTGGCATGTGGATGCAACTCACAGAGTTACACTTTCCTGTTCATTGATCCCTTGCTAAGACTCTTTTCTTGAAACCTGCATTGGGATATCTCTTAGCACCATGAAGCTGACGGTGAGAAAGGAAATATCCTCAGAAAAAAAACTAGAAAGTAGCTTTCTGAGAAACTCCTTTGTAACATGTGAATTCATCTCACCGAGTTACAACTTTGTCTTCACGTAGCAGTTTACTAACACTGCTGACGTGGAATCTGCAAAGTGATATTTGGTAGCTCACTTGGGCTATGGTGAAAAAGAAAATATCCTCAGATTAAAACTGGAAAGAAACATTCTGAGAAACTGCATTATAATGTGTGAATGCAACTCACAGAGTTACAGTTTTCTCTTCAGTGATCAGTTTGCTAACACAGTTTTCTTGAAATCTGCAATTGGATACTTAAGAGCGCATTGAGGCTTACAGTGACAAAGGAAATATCATTAGACAAAAACTACAAAGAAGCTTTCTTAGAAACTTCTTTGTGATGTGTCAATTCATCTCACAGAGTTACACTTACTTTTCGTGGAGCAGTCGATTAACACTGTCTTTGAGGAACCTGAGAAGTGCTACCTTGGAACGCATTGAGGCATACACTGCTACAGCAAATATCCTCAATTAAATACGTGAAAGAAGCTTTTTGACAAACTTCTTCATGATATGTGAATTCATCTCACAGAGTAACAACTTAGTCTTCATGAAGCAGTTTGCTAACAGTTTTTTCGTGGAATCTGCAAAGTGATATTTGAGAGCGCATTGAGGCCTACGGTGAAAATGGAAATATCCTCAGATAATAACTAGAAAGAAACTTTCTCAGAAGTTGCTTTCTGATGTGTGAATTCATAACACAGAGTTTCACTTTTCCCTTCTGGCAGCAGGTTCATAACACTGTTGTCCTGGATTCTGCCAAGTGATATTTGGGAGCTCATTGAGGGCTGTAGTGAAAAAGGAAATATCCTGAGATAAAAACTGGAAAGAAGCGATCTGAGAAACCGGCTTTTGACATGTTGATGAAACTCACAGAGTTACATTTTCCTTTTCATTGATCCGTTGCTAAGCCTCTTTTGTTGAAATCTGCATTGGGATATCTCTTAGCTCAATGAAGCTGACGGTGACAAAGGAAATATCCTCAGATAAAAACTAGAAATTAGCTTTCTGAGAAACTTCTTTGTGACATATGAATTCATCTCACTGAGTTACAACTTAGTCTTCATGAAGCAGTTTACTAACACTGCTGTCGTGGATTCTGCCAAGTGACATTTGGGAGCTCATTGAGGGCTGTGGTGAAAAAGGAAATATCCTCAGATAAAAAGTGGAAAGAAGCGTTCTGAGAAACTGCATCATGACATGTGGATGCAACTCACAGAGTTACACGTTCCTTTTCATTGATCAATTTGCCAAGACTCTTTTCTTGAAAACTGCATTGGGATATCTCTTAGCACAATGAAGCTGACGGTGACGAAGGAAATATCTTCAGGGAAAAACTAGAAAGTAGCTTTCTCAGAAACTTCTTTGAGACATGTGAATTCATCTCACCAAGTTACAACTTTGTCTTCAAGAAGCAATTTGCTAACAGTGTAGTCGTGGAATCTGAAAAGTGATATTTGAGAGCTCATTGAGGGCTATGGTGAAAAAGGAATTATCCTTATATTAAAACTGGAAAGAAGCATTCTGAGAAACTGCATTATGATGTGTGAATGCAAATCAAAGAGTTACACTTTTCTCTTCAGAGATCTGTTTGCTAACGCAGTTTTCTTGAAATCTGCAATTGGATACTTCTGAGCGCAATGAGGCGTACAGTGACAATGGAAATATCCTCCGACAAAAACTATGAAGAAGCTTTCTTAGAAACTTCTTTGTGATGTGTCAATTCATCTCACAGAGTTATACATAAGTTTCATGGAGCAGTCGACTAACACTTCAAGGAACCTGAGAAGTGCTACCTTGAATCGCATTGAGGTGCATTCTAAGAAGTTGCTTTCTGATGTGTGAATTCATAACACAGAGATTCACTTTTTCCTTCTTGGAGCAGATTCGTAACACTGTTGTCCTGGATTCTGCCAAGTGATATTTGGGAGCTCATTGAGGGCTGTAGTGAAAAAGGAAATACCCTGAGATAAAAACTGGAAAGAAGCGATCTGAGAAACCGGCTTTTGACATGTTGATGCAACTCACAGAGTTACATTTTCCTTTTCATTGATCCGTTGCTAA
>NW_022324648.1:0-15419 GCF_002776525.5 Piliocolobus tephrosceles | reverse complement strand
GCTTTCTGAGAAACTTCTTTGTGACATATGAATTCATCTCACTGAGTCACAACTTTGTCTTCACGAAGCAGTTTGCTGACACTGTTGTTGTGGAATCTTCAAAGTGATATTTGGGAGCTCTTTGAGGGCTATGGTGAAAAAGGAATTATCCTCAGATTAAAACTGGAAAGAAGCGTTCTGAGAAACCGCAATATGATGTGTAAATGTAACTCACAGAGTTACAGTCTTCTCTTCAGAGATCAGTTTGCTAACACAGTTTTCTTGAAATCTGCAGTTGGATACTTGTGAGCACAATGAGGCTTACAGTGACAAAGGAAATATCCTCAGACAAAAACTACAACGAAGGTTTATTAGAAACTTCTTTGTGATGTGTCAATTCATCTCACAGAGTTACACTTATGTTTCATGGAGCAGTCGATTAACACTGTCTTTGAGGAACCAGAGAAGTGCTACCTTGCATCGCATTGAGGCCTACGCTGTTAAAGGAAATATCCTCAATTAAAAAAGTGAAAGAAGCTTTGTGACAAACTTCTTTGTGATATGTGAATTCATCTCACAGAGTAACAACTTAGTCTTCATGAAGCAGTTTGCTAACAATGTTTTCGTGGAATCTGCACAGCAATATTTGGAAGTGCATTGAGGCCTATGGTGAAAACGGAAATATCCTCAGATAATAACTAGAAAGAAGCTTTATCAGAAGTTGCTTTCTGATGTGTGAATTCAATGCACAGAAATTCACTTTTCCCTTCTTGCAGCAGGTTATTAGCACTGTTGTCGTGGATTCTGCCAAGTGATATATGCGAGCTCATTGAGGGCTGTGGTGAAAAAGGAAATATCCTCAGATAAAAAGTGGAAAGATACGTTGTGAGAAACTGCATCATGACATATGGATGCAACTCACAGAGTTACACTTTCCTTTTCATTGATCCGTTGCTAAGCCTCTTTTCTTGAAATCTGCATTGACATATCTCTTAGCACAATGAAGCTGACGGTGACAATGGAAATATCCTCAGAGAAAAACTGGAAAGTATCTTTCTGAGAAACTTCTTTGTGACATGTGCATTCATCTTACTGAGTTACAACTTTGTCTTCACGAAACAGTTTGCTAACACTGTTATCGTGTCTACTGCCAAGTGATATTTGGGAACTCATTGAGGGCTGTGGAGAAAAGGAAATATCCTCAGATAAAAACTGGAAAGAAGCGTTCTGAGAAATTGCCTTGGGACATGTGGATGCAACTCACAAAGTTACACTTTCCTTTTCATTGATCCGTTGCTAATACTCTTTTCTTGAAATCTACATTGGGGTACATCTTAACTCAATGAAGCTGAACGTGACAAAGGAAATATCCTTAGATGAAAACTAGAAAGAAGCTTTCTGAGAAACTTCTTGCGATGGATGAATTTATCTCACAGAGTTACACTTATGTTTCATGGAGCACTCAATTAACACTGTCTTTGAGGAACCTGAGAAGGGCTACTTTGGATCACATTGAGGCCAATGCTGATAAAGGAAATATCATCAGTTAAAGACGTGAAAGAAGCTTTCTGAAAAACTTATTTGTGATTGGTGAATTCATCTCCCAGAGTTCCAACTTAGTCCTCAAGAAGCAGTTTGCTAACACTCTTTTCGTGGAATCTGCAAATTGATATTTGGGAGCTCCTTGGGGCCCATGGTGAAAAAGGAAATATCCTCAGATAATAACTAGAGAGAAGTTTTCTGAGAGATTGGTTTGTGATGTGTGAGTGCATCACACAGAGTTTCACCGTTCCCTTCTTGGAACAGTTTGCTAACACTGGTCTTGTGGATTCTGCAAAGTGATATTTGGGAGCTCATTGAGGGCTATGGTGAAAAAGGAAATATCCTCAGGTGAAAACTGGAAAGAAGCCTTCTGAGAAACTGCATTGTGATGTGTGAATGCAACTGACAGAGTTACACGTTTCTCTTCAGTGATCAGTTTGCTAACACAGTTTTCTTGAAATCTGCAATCGGATACTTCTTAGCGCAATGAAGCATACGGTGACAAAAGAATTATCCTCACATGAAACTAGAAAGAAGCTTTCTTAGAAACTTCCTGGTGATGTTTGAATTCATCTCGCAGAGTTACACTTCATGTTTCATGGAGCAGTTCATTAACACTGTCTTTGAGGAACCTGAGAAGGGCTACTTTGGATCGCATTGAGGCCTACTCTGATAAAGGAAATATCATCAGTTCAAAACATGAAAGAAGCTTTCTGAGAAACTTCTTTGTGATCTGTGAATTCATCTCATAGAGTTACAACTTAGTCCTCAGGAAGCAGTTTACTCACACTCTTTTCATGGAATCTGTAAAGTGATATTTGGGAGCCCATTGGGGCCCATGGTGAAAAAGGAAATATCCTCAGATAATAACTAGAGAGAAGATTTCTGAGAGGTGGCTTTCTGATGTGTGACTTCATCACACAGAGTTCCACCCTTCCCTTTTTGGAACAGTTTGCTAACGCAGGTGTCAGGTATTCTGCAAAGTGATATTTGGGAGCTCATTGAGGGCTATGGTTAAAAAGGAAATATCCTCAGATGAAAACTGGAAAGAAGCCTTCTGAGAAACTGCATTGTGATGTGTGAATGCAACTCACAGAGTTACACGTTTCTCTCCAGTTATCAGTTTGCTAAGACAGTTTGCTTGAAATCTGCAATGGGATACTTCTTAGCGCAATGAAGCTTATGGTGACAAATGAAATATCCTCCAATGAAAACTAGAAAGAAGTTTTCTTAGAAACTTCTTGGCGATTTGTGAATTCATGTCACAGAGTTACACTTATGTTTCATGGAGCAGTCCATTAACACTCTGTTTGAGGAACCTGAGAAGGGCTACTTTGGATCACATGGAGGCCTACGCTGATAAAGGAAATGTCATCAGTTAAAAACGTGAAAGAAGCTTTCTGAGAAACATTTTTGTGATCTGTGAATTCATCTCACAGAGTTATAACTTTGTCCTCAGGAAGCTGTTTCCTAACACTCTTTTTGTGGAATCTGCCAAGTGATATTTGGGAGCCCATTGGGGCCCATGGTGAAAAAGGAAATATCCTCAGATAATAAGTAGAGAGAAGCTTTCTGAGAGATTGCTTCCTGATATGTGACTTCATCACACAGAGTTCCACCCTTGCCATCTTGGAACAGTTTGCTAACATTGTTGTTGTAATTTCTGCAAAGTGATATTTCGGAGCTCATTGAGGGATATGGTGAAAAAGGAAATATCCTCAGATAAGAACTGGAAAGAAGCGTTCTGAGAAACTGCATTGCAATGTGTGCATTCAAGTCATTGAGTTACACGTTTTTCTTCATTGATCAGTTTGATAACACTGTTTTCTTGAAATCTGTAATGGGATATTTCTTAGCGCAATGAAGCTTACAGTGACAAAGGAAGTATCCTCAGATGAAATCTAAAAAGAAGCTTGGTTAGAAACTTCTTGGTGACATGTGAATTCATCGCACAGAGTTACACTTATGTTTCGTGGAGCAGTCCATCAACATTGTCTTTGAGGATCCTGAGAAAAGCTTCTCTGGATCGCATTGAGGCCTATGCTGATAAAGGAAATATCATCAGTTAAAAACGTGAAAGAATTAGTTTTCATATAAGGAGTAAGGAAAGCATCCAGTTTCAGCTTTCTACTTCTGGCCAGCCAATTTTCCCAGCACCATTTATTAAATAGGGAATCTTTTCCCCATTTCTTGTTTCTCTCAGGTTTCTCAAAGATCAGATGGCTGTAGATGTGTGGTATTATTTCTGAGTACTCTGTTCCATTTCATTGGTCTATATCTCTGTTTTTGTACCAATACCATGCTGTTTTGGTTACTGTAGCCTTGTAGTATTGTTTGAAGTCAGGTAGCATGATGCCTCCACCTTTGTTCTTATGACTTAGGATTGTCTTGGCAATGCAGGCTCTTTTTTGTTTTCATATGAACATTAAAGTCTTTTTTTCCCAATTCTGTGAAGAAACTCATTGGTAGCTTGATGGGGATGGCGTTTAATCTCTAAATAACCTTGGGCAGTATGGCCATTTTCATGATATTGTTTCTTCCTATCCATGTGCATGGTATGTTCTTCCATTTGTTAGTGTCCTCTTTTGTTTCACTCAGCAGTGGTTTGTAGTTCTCCTTGAAGAGGTCCTTTACATCCCTTGTAAGTTGGATTCCTAGGTATTATATTCTCTCTGAAGCAATTGTGAATGGAAGTTCATTCATGATTTGGCTCTCTGTTTGTCTGTTGCTGGTGTATAAGAATGCTTGTGATTTCTGCACATTAATTTTGTATCCTGATACTGATACTTTGCTGAAGTTGCTTATCAGCTTTAGGAGATTTTGGGCTGAGACAATGGGGTTTTCTAAATATACAATCATGTCATCTGCAAACAGGGACAATTTGACTTCTTCTTTTCCTAACTGAATATCATTGATTTCTTTCTCTTGCCTGATTGCCCTAGTCAGAACTTTCAACACTATGTTGAATAGGAGTGGTGAGAGAGGGCATCCCTGTCTTGTGCCAGTTTTGAAAGGGAATTTTTCCAGTTTTTGCCCATTCAGTATGATAATGGCTGTGGGTTTGTCATAAATAGTTCTTATTATTTTGAGGTACGTTAGATCAATAGCGAATTTATTGAGCGTTTTTAGCATGAAGGGCTGTTGAATTTTGTCAAAAGCCTTTTCTGCATCTATTGAGATAATCATGTGGTTCTTGTCTTTGGTTCTGTTTATATGCTGAAGTACGTTTATTGATTTGCGAATGTTGAACCAGTCTTGCCTCCCAGGGATGAAGCCCACTTGATCATGGTGGATAAGCTTTTTGATGTGCTGCTGAATCCGGTTTGCCAGTATTTTATTGAGGATACCATAAGAGTGAACCGGCAACCTACAGAATGGGAGAAAATTTTTGCAATCTACTTATCTGACAAAGGGCTAATATCCAGAATCTACAAAGAACTCAAACAAATTTACATGAAAAAATCAAACAACCCCATCAAAAAATGGGCAAAGGATATGAACAGACATTTCTCAAAAGAAGACATTCATACAGCCAACAGACACATGAAAAAATGCTCATCATCATTGGCCATAAGAAAAATGCAAATCAAAACCACAATGAGATGCCATCTCACACCAGTTAGAATGGCAATCATTAAAAAATCAGGAAACAACAGGTGCTGGAGAGGATGTGGAGAAATACGAACACTTTTACAGTCTTGGTGGGATTGTAAACTAATTCAACCATTATGGAATACAGTATGGCGATTCCTCAATTATCTAGAACTAGATGTACTATATGACCCAGCCATCCCACTACTGGGTATATACCGAAATGATTATAAATCCTGGTGCTATAAAGACACACGCACACGTACATTTATTGCAGCACTATTCACAATAGCAAAGACTTGGAATCAACACGAATGTCCATCTGTGACAGACTGGATTAAGAAAATGTGGCACACATACACCATGGAATATTATGCAGCCATAAAAAAGGATGAGTTTGCGTCCTTTGTAGGGACATGCATGCATCTGGAAACCATCATTCTTAGCAAACTATCACAAGAATGGAGAACCAAACACCGCATATTCTCACTCATAGGTGGGAACTGAACAATGACATCACTTGGACTCGGGAAGGGGAACATCACACATCAGGGCCCATGATGGGGAGGGGGAAGAGGCGAGGGATTGCATTGGGAGTTATACCTCATATAAATGACGAATTCATAGGAGCTGACGAGTTGATGGGTGCAGCACACCAACATGGCAGAAGTATACATATGTAACAAACCTGCAGGTTATGCACATGTACCGTAGAAATTAAAGTATAATAAAAAAAAGAGAAAAAAAAACGTGAAAGAAGCTTTCTGAGAAACTTCTTTGTGATCTGTGAATTCATGTCACACAGTTACAACTCAGTCCTCAGGAAGCAGTTTCGTAACACTCTTTTCGTGGAATCTGCAAAGGGATATTTTGAAGCTCATTGGGGCCCATGGTGAAAAAGGAAATATCCTTTGATAATAACTATAGAGAAGCTTACTGAGAGATTGCTTTCTGATGTGTGACTTCATCACACAGAGTTCCACCCTTCCCTTCTTGGAACAGTTTGCTAACACTGGTGTCATGGATTCTACTAAGTGTTATTTGGGAGCTCATTGAGGGCTATGGTGAAAGAGGAAATACCCTCAGATAAAACCTGAAAGAAGCTTTCTGAGAAACTGCATTGCGATGTGTGAATGCAACTCACAGATTTACACGTTTCTCTTCAGTGATCAGTTTGCTAACCCAGTTTCCTTGAAATGTGCAATGGAATACTACTTAGCGCTATGAAGCTTACAGTGACAGAGGAAATATCCTCAGATGAAAATGTGAAAGAAGCTTTCTTAGAAACTTATTGGTGATGAATGAATTCATCTCAAAGAGTTGCACTTATGTTTCATGGAGCAGTCCATTAACACTGTCTTTGAGGAACCTGAGAAGGGCTACTTTGGATTGCATTGAGGCCTACGATGATAAAGGAAATATCATCAGTTCAAAACGTGAAAGAAGCTTTCTGAGAAACTTTTTTTTGATCTGTGAATTCATCTCACAGAGTTACAACCTAGTTCTCAGGAAGCAGTTTGCTAACACTCTTTTCGTGCAATCTGCAAAGAGATATTTGGGAGCCCTTTGGGGCCCACAGTGAAAAAGGAAACATCCTCAGATAATAACTAGAGATAAGCTTTGTGAGAGATTGCTTTCTGATGTTTGACTTCATCACACAGGGTTCCACCCTTCCCTTCTCAGAACAGTTTGCTAACACTTTTGTCGTAGATTCTGCAAAGTGATATTTGGGAGCTCTGAAACTGCTCTGTGTCACGTGAATTCTCCTCACACAGTTAATCTACTCTTTTCATTGTGCAGTACTATAACACTGTTTTTGTTTAGTCAGCAATGGGATACTCACGAGTGCTTTGAGGCTTACAGTGAGAAAGGAAACGTCTTCAGATAGAAACTGGAGAGAAGCTTTCTGTGCAGCTGCTTTGTGACGTGTGCATTCCACTCACAGAAATATACCTTTCTTCCCCTAGAGGATTACAGAATGCCTTTTGGAGAAAAGGCTACCAAGAGATATTCAGGAGTATAGCGATGAGTATGGTGAAAAAGGAAATATCCTCAGAAAAAAACTGGAAAGAAGATTTCTGTGAAGATGCTTTGTGTTAGATATATTTATTAATCTCGGATAGTTAAAACTTTTCTTATATTACGCAGTTTGGAAACGTTATCATGCAAGGATCCTTGAAGGGACATTCAGGAGCACATTCAGACCTATGGTGAAAGAAGATTTATCTTCAGATAAAAACTGGATAGAAGCTTTCTGAGAAACTACTTTGTTATGTATGCATTATACTCAAGGAGTTATACCTATTTTCTCACAAGGCAGTGTTTGAACACTGTTCCTGTGAAACTGAAAAAGTCATATTTCAGAACGCATTGAGGACTATGGCGAATAGTGAAATATACTGAAATAAAATCGAGGAACAAGCGTTCCAAGAATCTGCTCTCTGATATGTGCCTTCACTTCACAGAGTTAATGCTTACTCTATGTTGCCCAGTTTCGAAACTCTGTCTTTGAAGAATCTGTGAAGGGATATTTAGTGATGCCCAGAGGCATGTCGTGAGCGAGGAAACGTCTTCCGATGAAACCTGCATTGAAACATTCTTAGCAACTGCTTTGCGATGTGTGTATTCTTCTCATAGAGTTAAATCATTCTTTGGATTGATCAGCTTAAAATCACTGTTTTTGTGAAATCTGAAGGAAGACATTTAGGAAATATCCTTAGAATATGGAGAAAGAAATATCCTCAGGTAAAATACAGAAGGAAGCTTTCTGTGAAACTGCTCTGTATTTTGTTAATTCCTCTCACTCAGGTAAGCCTCTCTTTTCATTGAGCAGTTTTCCAGCCCTGTGTATGTTTAGCGTGTGATGGGATTTCAGGAGCACTTTGAGGCTAACGGTGAAAAAATAAATATGTTCAGAAAGAAACTGGAGAAAAGCTTTCCGAGGAACTGCTTTGTGACATGTGCATTCTAGTCACAGTGTTATATCTCTCTTCTCATACAGCGTCGGGGAAACCCTTTTTGAGAAACAGGCAGCAAGTGATACTCAGGAACATGTTGATGCCGATGGTGAAAAGGGAAATAGCCTCAGACAAAAACTGGAAAGAAGCTTTCTAGGAAACTACTCTGTGATATGTGTAATCATCTCACATAGATAAAGCTTTCTTTACATTATGCATCTTGGAAACTGTCATGAAAGGATCCATGAAGGGAACTTCAGGAGCACCTTCTGGATTATGGTGAAAAAGGAAATATCTTCAGATAAAAACTGGAAAGAAGCTTTCTGTGAATCTGATTTTTACTATGTTTATTCATCTCTCATAGGTTGAGCTTTCTTTACATTACGCAGCTTGGAAACTCCCTCATGGATGTTTGGGATCACAGTCGGGCCTATGGTCAAATAGGAAATATAGTCAGATAAAAACGGGAGAGAAGCTTCCTGAGAAACTGCTTGGTGATGTGTGCATTCCAGTCAGGGAGTTATAACTTCTTTCTCATAAGGCACAGTTAGAACACTGTTCCTGTAAAACCAAAAGAGTGATATTCGGAGCACATTGAAGACTGTGGCAATAAGTGAAATGTCGTCCAATAAAAAACAGAAGGAAGCACTCGAAGAAACTGCTCTCTGACATGTCCATTCTTTTCACAGGTTAAAGCTTACTCTACATTTTCCAGTTTCAAAGTCGGTCTTTGAGAGTTCTGGAAAGGGAGAGTAAGTGGCAACCAGGAGCTTCTGATGAGCAAGGAAATGTCTTCCATCGAAAATTGGAGAGAAGCCTTCTGAACAAGACTTTTGTGATGTTTGTATTCATCTCATAGAGTTACATCATTCTTTGGACTGAGCAGTTTCAAATCACTCTTTTCTGGACTCTGAGAAAGGACATTTGGAAATCCTTTTTAGAATATCCTGAAAAAAAAAAAAAAAAAAAAAAAAACCTCAGAGAGAAACCGGAAGAAAAGATTCTGTGAAACTGCTCTTTGTCAGGTGAATTCTGCTCACACAATTAAGCTCTCTTTTAATTGAACTGTATCATGACACTGTCTTTGTTTAGCCTGCGAAGGGATATTCTGGAGGAGTTTGAGGCTTACGGTGAGAAAGGAAACGTCTTTAGATAGAAATTGGAGAGAAGATTTCGGAGTAGCTGCTTAGTGATGTGTGCATTCCACTCACAAAAATATACCTTTCTTCTCCTAGAGGATTCCGGAATCCCTTTTGCAGAAAAAGCTACCAAGAGATATTCGGGAGTATAGTGACGACTATGGTGAAAAAGAAATATCCTCAGACAAAACATGGAGAGAAGATTTCTTTGAAACTGCTTTGTGTTAGATACATTTATTCATCTAGCATAGTTAAAACTTTAATTATATTACACAGTTTGGAAACTCCGTCATGCACAGATTTGTGAAGGGACATTCGGGAGCACATTCAGGCCTATGGTGAAAGAGTAGATATCTTCAGATGAAAACTGGATTGAAGCTTTCTGAGAAACTACTTTGTGATGTATGCATTCCACTCAGGGAGTCATACCTCTTTTCTGACAAGGCAGTGTTTGAACACTGTTCCTTTGAAACCGAAAATGTGATATTTCGGAATGCATTGAGGACTATGGCGAATAGTGAAATATACTGAAATAATATCGAGGAAGAAGCATTCCAACAATCTGCTCTCTAATAAGTGCATTCACTTCACAGAGTTAATGCTTACTCTATTTTTCCCAGTTTCAAAACTCTGTCTTTTTAGAATCTGTGAAGGGATATTTAGTGACGCCCTGAGGCTTGTGGTGAGGGAGAAAATGACTTCCAATGAAACCGGCAGAGAAATGTTCTGAGCCACTGCTTTGGGATGTGTGTATTCATAACATAGATTTAAATCATTCTTTGGATTGAGCAGTTTGAAATCACTGTTTTTGTGTCTGCTGAGGGAGGACCTTTGGGAACGATCCTTAGAATACGGAGAAAGAAATATCCCCAGGTAAAATCCAGAAGGAAGCTTTCTGTGAAACTGCTCTGTGTCGTCTTAATTCCTCTCACTCAGATAAGCCTCTTTTTTCATTGAGCAGTTTTCTAGCACTGTGTATGTTTAGCATGTGCTGGGATATTTGGGAGCACTTTGAGGCTAACGGTGGAAAAGGAAATATGATCAGACCGTAATTGGAGGGAAGCTTTTCAAGGAACTGCTTTGTGATGTGTGCATTCCAATCACCGTGTTATACCTCTCTTGTCATACAGCTTCGGAGAAACCCTTTTGGAGAAACAGGTAACAAGTGATATTTGGGAGCATGTTGATGCCGGTGGTGAAAAGGGAAATAGCCTAAGACAAAAACTGGAAAAAAGCTTTCTAGAAAACTACTCTGTGATATGTGTAATCATGTCACATATATAAAACTTTCTTTATATTACTCAGCTTGGAAACTGTCATGGAGGGATCCACGAAGGGACCTTCGGGAGCACATTCTGGACTATGGTGAGAAAGGAAATATGTTCATAAAAACTGAAAAGAAGCTTTCTGTGAATCTGCTTTTTGCTATGTTTATTCATCTCACATAGATGAAGCTTTGTTTACATTACACAGCTTGGAAACTCCCTCATGGATGGATCCTCCAAGTGATATTTGAGATAACATTCGTGCCTATGGTGAAATAGGAAATATAGTCCGATAAAAATTGGAGAGAAGCTTTCTGAGAAACTGCTTGGTGATTTTCGCATTCCACTCAGGGATTTATAACTTTCTTCTCATAAGGCACAGTTTGAACACTGTTCCTGGAAAACCAAAAGAGTGATATTCAGAGCACATTGAAGTCTATGGCAAAAAGTGAAATGTCGTCCAATAAAAAACAGAAAGAAGCATTCGAAGAAACTGCTCTCTCACATATTGATTCTTTTCACAGGGTTAAAGCTTACTCTGCCTTTCCCAGTTTGAACGTCGGTCTTTGAGGGTTCTGCGAAGGGATAATAAGTGGTGAACGGAGACCTGTGTGAGGCACGGAAATGTCTTAAATTGAAAATCGGAGAGAATCATTCTGCGCAACACTTTTGTGATGTTTCCATTCATCTGTGAGAGTTAAATCATTTTTTCGATTGAGCATTTTGAAATCACCGTTTCTGTGGAATCTGAGAAAGGACATTTGGAAATCCACCTTAGAATATCCTGAAAAATAAATAACCTCAGAAAGAAACCAGAAGAAAACTTTCTGTGAAACTGCTCTGTGTCACGTGAATTCTGCTCACACAGTTGAGCTTCTCTTTTCATTGAGCTGTATCATAAGAATGTTTTTGTTTAGTCTGTGAAGGGATATTCAGGAGTGCTTCGAGGCTTACAGTGAGAAAGGAAACGTCTTCAGATAGAAACTGGAGAGAAGGCTTCAGAGCAACTGCTTTTTGGTGTGTGCATTCCACTCACAGAAATATACATTGCTTGTCCTAGAGGATTCCTTAATCCCTTTTGGAGGAAAAGCTACCAAGAGATATTCGGGAGTATAGCAATGACTATGGTGAAAAAGGAAATATCCTCAGACAAAAAATGGAAAGAAGATTTCTGTGAAACTGCTTTCTGTTAGATATATTTATTCGTATTGCATAGTTAATACCTTAATTGTATTATGCAGTTTAGAAACTCAGTCATGCACAGATCCAAAAAGGGACATGCAGAAGCACATTCAGGCCTATGATGAAAGAGTAAATATCTTCAGATATAAACTGGATAGAAGCTTTCTGAGAAACCACTTTGTGATGTATGCATTCCACTCAGGGAGTTATACGTCTTTTCTCACAAGGCAGTGTTTGATCACTCTTCCTGTGAAACTGAAAAAGTGATATTTCGGAACGCATTGAGGACTGTGGCAAATAGTGAAATATCCTGAAATAAAATCGAGGATGAAGCATTCCAAGAATATGCTCTCTGATATGTGCATTCAGTTCACAGAGCTAATGCTTACTCTGTGTTGCCTAATTTCGAAACTTTGTCTTTGAAGAATCTGTGAAGAAATATTTAGTGACGTCCGGAGGCTAGTGGTGAGTGAGGAAATGTCTTCCGATGAAACCTGCAGAGAAACGTTCTGAGCAACTGCTTTGCAATGTCTGTATTCGTCTCCAAACGTTAAACCATTCTTTGGATTGAGCAGCTTGAAATCACTGTTTTTGTGGAATCTGAGGAAGGACATTTGGGAACGATCCTTAGAATATGGAGAAAGAACTATCCTCAGGTAAAATCCAGAAGGAAGCTTTCTGTGAAACTGCTCTTTGTCGTCTTAACTCCTCTCACTCAGATAAGCCTCTCTTTTCATGGAGCAGTTTTCTAGGCCTGTGTATGTTTACGGTGTGATGAGATACTCGGGAGCACTTTGAGGCTTATGGTGAAAAAGTAAATATATTCAGACCGAAACTGCAGAGAAGCTTTCCGAGGAACTGCTCTGTGATGTGTGCATTCGTGACGTGTGCATTCCAGTCACAGTTTTATACCTCTCTGCTCATACAGCATCGGGGAAACCCTTTTGGAGAAAGAGGTACCAAGTGATATTCGGGAGCATGTTGATTCCAATGGTGAAAAGGGAAATAGCCTCAAAAAAACACTGGAAAGAAGCTTTTTAGGAAACTATTCTGTGATGTGTGTAATCTTATCACATAGGTAAAGGTTTCTTTACATTATGCAGCTTGAATCTGTTATGGACGGATCCACAAAGGGACCTTCAGCAGCACATTCTGGATTCTTGTGAAAAAGGAAAAATCTTCAGATAAAAACTGGAAAGAAGCTTTCTGTGAATCTGCTTTTTGCTATGTTTATTCATCTCACATAGATGAAGCTTCTTTACTTTACGCAGCTTGGAAACTCCCTCATGAATGGTTCCAGGAAGGGATATTTGAGATCACATTCGGGCCTATGGTGAAAAAGGAAATATAGTCAGATAAAAACTGGAGAGAAGCTTTCTGAAAAACGGCTTGGTGATGTGTGCATTCCATTCAGGGAGTTATAGCTTTCTTCTCATAAGGCACAGTTTGAACACTGTTCCTGTAAAACCAAAAGAGTGATATTCAGAGCACATTGAAGACTATGGCAAAAAGTGAAATGTCGTCCAATAAAAAACAGAAAGAGGCACTCGAAGAAACTGCTCTGTGACATGTCCATTCTTATAACAGGGTTAAAGGTTACTCTACATTTCCCAGTTTGAAAGTCGGTCTTTGAGGGTTCTGGGAAGGGATAGTAAGTGGAGACCGGAGGCATGTGTTAGGCAAGGCAACGTCTTCCATCAAAAATCGGAGAGAAGCTTTCTGCGCAACTATTTTGTGATGTTTGTATTCATCTCATAGAGTTAAATCATTCTTTGGAATGAACAGCTTGCAATCACTCTTCAAGTGGAATCTGAGAAAGGATATTTGGAAACGCTATTTAGAATATCCTGAAAAAGAAATAACCTCAGAGAGAAACCAGAAAGAAGCTTTCTGTGAAACTGCTCTGTGTCACATGAATTCCACTCACAGAGTTAAGCTTCTCTTTTCAGTGAGCTGTATCATAACTCTCTTTTTCTTTAGTCTGCGAAGGGATATTCTGGAGGGCTTTGAGGCTTACAGTGAGAAGGGAAACGTCTTCAGATAGAAACTGGAGAGAAGCTTTCTGAGGAGCTGCTTTGTGACGTGTGCATTCCACTCACAGAAATATACCTTTCTTCTCCTAGAGGATTCTGGAATCCCTTTTGGAGAAAAAGCTACCAAAAGATAATCGGGAGTATAGTGACGAATGTGGTGAAAAAGTAAATATCCTCAGAAAAAAAAAACTGTAAAGAATATTTTTGTGAACCTGCTTTGTGTTAGATATACTTATTCATCACGCATAGTTAAAACTTTAACTATATTATGCAGTTTGGAATCTCCGTCATGAACAGTTCTGCAAAGAGACATTCGGGAGCAAATTCAGGCCTACAGTGAAAGAGGAGTTATCTCCAGATAAAAATTGGATAGAAGCTTTCTGAGAAACTACTTTGAGATGTATGCATTCCACTCAGGGAGTTAAAGCTCTTTTCTCCCAAAGCAGTGTTTGATCCTGATCCTCTGAAACCGAAAAAGTGATATTTCAGAACGCTTTGAGGAATATGGCGAATAGTGAAATATACTGAAATAAAATCGAGGAAGAAGCGTTCCAAGAATCTGCTCTCCGATATGTGCATTCACTTCACAGAGCTAATGCTTACTCTATGTTGCCCAGTTTCATAACTCTGTCTTTTGAGAATCTGTGAGGGGATATTTATTGTCACCTGGAGGCTTGTGAGGAGCGAGGAAATGGTTTCCGATGAAACCTGCAGAGAAACGTTCTGAGCAACTGCTTTGTGATGTGTGTATTTGTCTCATAGAGCTAAACCATTCTTTGTATTGAGCAACTTGGAATCACTGTTTTTGTAGAATCTGAGGAAGGACATAAGGGAACGATCCTTAGAATATGGAGAAAGAAATATCCTGAGGTAAAATCCCGAAGGAAGCTTTCTGTGAAACGGTTCTGTGTTGTCTTAATTTCTCTCACTCAGTTAAGTCTCTCTTTTCATTGAGCAGTTTTCTAGCCCTGTGTGCGTTTAGCGTGTGATGAGATATTCGGGAGCACTTTGAGGCTAACGGTGAAAAAGGAAATATGTTCAGAACCAAACTGGAGAGAAGCTTTCTGAGGAACTACATTGTGACGTGTGCATTCCAGTCACAGTGTTATAAATCTCTTCTCATACAGCATCGGCAAACCCTTTTGGAGAAACAGGTACCAAGTGACATTCGGGAGCATGTTGATGCCGATGGTGAAAAGGGAAATATCCTCAGACAAAAACTAGAAGGAAGCTTTCTAGGATACATCTGTGATGTGTGTAATCATCTCACATAGATAAAGCGTTCTTTACATTACGCAGCTTGGAAACTGTCATGGAGGGATCGAAGAAGGGTCCTAGGGGAACACATTCTGGAATATGGTGAGAAAGGAAATATCTTCAGATAAAAACTTTAAAGAACCTGTCTGTGATTCTGCTTTTTGCGATGTTTATTCATCTCACATAGATGAAGCTTTCTTTATATTACGGAGCTTAAAACTCCCTCGTGGATCTATCCGCGAAGGGATATTTGGAATTACATTTGGGCCTATGGTGAAATAGCAAATATAGTCAGATAAAAACTGGAGAGAAGCTTTCTGAGAAACCGCTTTGTGATGTTAGTATTCTACTCAGGGAGTTATAACGTTCTTTTCATGAGGCACAGTTTGAACACTGTTCCTGTAAAACCAAAAGAGTGATATTTGGAGCCCATTGAAGACTATGGCAAAAAGTGAAATGTCGTCCAATTAAAAA
>NW_022324647.1:0-4470 GCF_002776525.5 Piliocolobus tephrosceles | reverse complement strand
GAAACTTCTTTGTGATGTGTCAATTCATCTCACAGTGTTACCCCTACATTTCATGGGGGAGTTGAATAACACTGTCTTTGAGAATCCTGAGAAGTGCTACCTTGGATTGCATTGAGGCCTACACTGTTACAGGAAATATCCTCAATTAAAAACTTGAAAGAAGCTTTGTGACAAGCTTCTTTGTAATATGTGAATTCATCTCACAGGGTAACAACTTAGTCTTCATGAAGCAGTTTGCTAGCGGTGTTTTTGTGGAATCTGCAAAGTGATATTTGGGAGCGCATTGAGGCCTATGGTGAAAATGGAAATATCCTCAGATAATAACTGGAAAGAAGCTTTCTGAGAAGTTGCTTTCTGTTGTGTGAATTCATAACACAGAGATTCACTTTTCCCTTCTTGCAGCAGGTTCCTAACACTGTTGTCATGGATTCTGCCAAATGATATTTGGGTGCTCATTGAGGGCTGTGGTGAAAAAGGAAATATCCTCAGATAAAAACTGGAAAGAAGTGTTCTGAGAAACTGCCTTGTGACATGTGGATGCGACTCACAGAGTTACACTTTCCTTTTCATTGATCCATTGCTAAGACTCTTTTCTTGAAATCTGCATTGGGATAACTCTTAGCGCAATGAAGCTGACAGTGACTAAGGAAATATCCTCAAAGAAAAATCAGAAAGTAGCTTTCGGGGAAACTTCTTTGTGACATGTGAATTTGTCTCACCAAGTTACAACTTTGTCTTCATGAAACCGTTTGATAACACTGTTGTCATGGAGTCTGCAAAGTGATATTTGGGAGCTCATTGAGGGCTATGGTGAATAAGGAAATATCCTCCGAGAAAAACCGGAATGAAGCTTTCTGAGAAACTGCTTTGTGATGTGTGAATCCATTTCAAAGTGTTACACCACTGTTTCATGGAGGAGTCTGTTGCACTGACTTTGTGGAAGCTCAGAATTGATGTCTTGGATATCGTTGAACCCCATGGTAAATAATGAAATATCGTTAGACAAATCTGCAGAGAAGACTTCTCAGAAACTTCTTTGTTGTGGGTGAATTCAGCTCACAGGGTTAGATGATTGTTTTCATTCAGGAGGTTGCTAACAGTGTTTTCACAAAAACAGCAATATGACACAGGGTGGCGCTCCAAGACCACAAATAGCCTCAGCTCAAAGACGAAAGAAGCTTTCTGAGAAACAGCTCTGTGATGTGGGAATTCAACTCACTGAGTTACTTCTGTGTTTCATGGAGCCGTTGGCTAGCCCTGTTTTTTGTGGAATATGAGAACTGATATTTTGGATCCCTTTGAAGACTATAGGGCCAAAGGAAATATCCTCCGTTAAAAATGAGAAGGAAGCTTTCTGAGAAACTTCAATGTGATCTGTGAATTCATCTCACGGAGTTACATCTTTTTCCTCATGAAGCCGTTCGATAAGACTATTCTCGTGGAATTTGCAAAGTGATATTTGGGAGCTCAGTGAGGGTTATGGTGAAAAAGGAAATATCCTCAGATAAAAACTGGAAGGAAGCGTTCTGAGAAACTGCATTGTGACCTGTGAACACAAGTCACAGAGTTACACTTTCCTTTTCATAGATCCGTTTGCTAACACTCTTTTCTTGAAATCTGAATTGGGTTATTGCTTAGTGCATGAAGCTGAAAGAGACAAAGGAAGTATCCTCAAACAAAAACTAGAAAGTCTCTTTCTGAGAAACTTCTTTGTGATATGTGAATTCATCTCACGGACTTACAACTTTGTCTTCATGAAGCTGTTTGCTAACACTGCTGTCATGGAATCTGCAAAGTGATATTTGGGAGTGCATGGAGGCACATGGTGAAAACCGAAATATCCTCAGATAAAATCTAGAAAGAAGGTTTCTGAGAAATTGCTTGGTGATTTGTGAATTCATCACAAAGACATTCACCCTTCCCTTCTTGTAGCAGTTTGCTAACAGTGTTTTCATGGAATCTGCAAAGAGATATTTGGGAGCGCATTGAGGCCTATGCTGAAAACGGAAATATCCTCAGATAATAACTAGGTAGAAGCTTTCTCAGAAGTTCCTTTCTGATGTGTGAATTCATAACACAGAGATTCACTTTTCCCTTCTTGCAGTAGGTTTCCAACACTGTTGATGTGGATTCTGCCAAGTGATATTTGGGAGCTCATTGAGGGCTGGGATGAAAAAGGAAATATCCTCAGCTACTAACTGGAAAGAAGCATTCTGAGAAACTGCCTTGTGGCATGTGGATGCAACTCACAGAGTTACACTTTCCTGTTCATTGATCCCTTGCTAAGACTCTTTTCTTGAAACCTGCATTGGGATATCTCTTAGCACCATGAAGCTGACGGTGAGAAAGGAAATATCCTCAGAAAAAAAACTAGAAAGTAGCTTTCTGAGAAACTCCTTTGTAACATGTGAATTCATCTCACCGAGTTACAACTTTGTCTTCACGTAGCAGTTTACTAACACTGCTGACGTGGAATCTGCAAAGTGATATTTGGTAGCTCACTTGGGCTATGGTGAAAAAGAAAATATCCTCAGATTAAAACTGGAAAGAAACATTCTGAGAAACTGCATTATAATGTGTGAATGCAACTCACAGAGTTACAGTTTTCTCTTCAGTGATCAGTTTGCTAACACAGTTTTCTTGAAATCTGCAATTGGATACTTAAGAGCGCATTGAGGCTTACAGTGACAAAGGAAATATCATTAGACAAAAACTACAAAGAAGCTTTCTTAGAAACTTCTTTGTGATGTGTCAATTCATCTCACAGAGTTACACTTACTTTTCGTGGAGCAGTCGATTAACACTGTCTTTGAGGAACCTGAGAAGTGCTACCTTGGAACGCATTGAGGCATACACTGCTACAGCAAATATCCTCAATTAAATACGTGAAAGAAGCTTTTTGACAAACTTCTTCATGATATGTGAATTCATCTCACAGAGTAACAACTTAGTCTTCATGAAGCAGTTTGCTAACAGTTTTTTCGTGGAATCTGCAAAGTGATATTTGAGAGCGCATTGAGGCCTACGGTGAAAATGGAAATATCCTCAGATAATAACTAGAAAGAAACTTTCTCAGAAGTTGCTTTCTGATGTGTGAATTCATAACACAGAGTTTCACTTTTCCCTTCTGGCAGCAGGTTCATAACACTGTTGTCCTGGATTCTGCCAAGTGATATTTGGGAGCTCATTGAGGGCTGTAGTGAAAAAGGAAATATCCTGAGATAAAAACTGGAAAGAAGCGATCTGAGAAACCGGCTTTTGACATGTTGATGAAACTCACAGAGTTACATTTTCCTTTTCATTGATCCGTTGCTAAGCCTCTTTTGTTGAAATCTGCATTGGGATATCTCTTAGCTCAATGAAGCTGACGGTGACAAAGGAAATATCCTCAGATAAAAACTAGAAATTAGCTTTCTGAGAAACTTCTTTGTGACATATGAATTCATCTCACTGAGTTACAACTTAGTCTTCATGAAGCAGTTTACTAACACTGCTGTCGTGGATTCTGCCAAGTGACATTTGGGAGCTCATTGAGGGCTGTGGTGAAAAAGGAAATATCCTCAGATAAAAAGTGGAAAGAAGCGTTCTGAGAAACTGCATCATGACATGTGGATGCAACTCACAGAGTTACACGTTCCTTTTCATTGATCAATTTGCCAAGACTCTTTTCTTGAAAACTGCATTGGGATATCTCTTAGCACAATGAAGCTGACGGTGACGAAGGAAATATCTTCAGGGAAAAACTAGAAAGTAGCTTTCTCAGAAACTTCTTTGAGACATGTGAATTCATCTCACCAAGTTACAACTTTGTCTTCAAGAAGCAATTTGCTAACAGTGTAGTCGTGGAATCTGAAAAGTGATATTTGAGAGCTCATTGAGGGCTATGGTGAAAAAGGAATTATCCTTATATTAAAACTGGAAAGAAGCATTCTGAGAAACTGCATTATGATGTGTGAATGCAAATCAAAGAGTTACACTTTTCTCTTCAGAGATCTGTTTGCTAACGCAGTTTTCTTGAAATCTGCAATTGGATACTTCTGAGCGCAATGAGGCGTACAGTGACAATGGAAATATCCTCCGACAAAAACTATGAAGAAGCTTTCTTAGAAACTTCTTTGTGATGTGTCAATTCATCTCACAGAGTTATACATAAGTTTCATGGAGCAGTCGACTAACACTTCAAGGAACCTGAGAAGTGCTACCTTGAATCGCATTGAGGTGCATTCTAAGAAGTTGCTTTCTGATGTGTGAATTCATAACACAGAGATTCACTTTTTCCTTCTTGGAGCAGATTCGTAACACTGTTGTCCTGGATTCTGCCAAGTGATATTTGGGAGCTCATTGAGGGCTGTAGTGAAAAAGGAAATACCCTGAGATAAAAACTGGAAAGAAGCGATCTGAGAAACCGGCTTTTGACATGTTGATGCAACTCACAGAGTTACATTTTCCTTTTCATTGATCCGTTGCTAA
>NW_022324646.1:0-15425 GCF_002776525.5 Piliocolobus tephrosceles | reverse complement strand
GCTTTCTGAGAAACTTCTTTGTGACATATGAATTCATCTCACTGAGTCACAACTTTGTCTTCACGAAGCAGTTTGCTGACACTGTTGTTGTGGAATCTTCAAAGTGATATTTGGGAGCTCTTTGAGGGCTATGGTGAAAAAGGAATTATCCTCAGATTAAAACTGGAAAGAAGCGTTCTGAGAAACCGCAATATGATGTGTAAATGTAACTCACAGAGTTACAGTCTTCTCTTCAGAGATCAGTTTGCTAACACAGTTTTCTTGAAATCTGCAGTTGGATACTTGTGAGCACAATGAGGCTTACAGTGACAAAGGAAATATCCTCAGACAAAAACTACAACGAAGGTTTATTAGAAACTTCTTTGTGATGTGTCAATTCATCTCACAGAGTTACACTTATGTTTCATGGAGCAGTCGATTAACACTGTCTTTGAGGAACCAGAGAAGTGCTACCTTGCATCGCATTGAGGCCTACGCTGTTAAAGGAAATATCCTCAATTAAAAAAGTGAAAGAAGCTTTGTGACAAACTTCTTTGTGATATGTGAATTCATCTCACAGAGTAACAACTTAGTCTTCATGAAGCAGTTTGCTAACAATGTTTTCGTGGAATCTGCACAGCAATATTTGGAAGTGCATTGAGGCCTATGGTGAAAACGGAAATATCCTCAGATAATAACTAGAAAGAAGCTTTATCAGAAGTTGCTTTCTGATGTGTGAATTCAATGCACAGAAATTCACTTTTCCCTTCTTGCAGCAGGTTATTAGCACTGTTGTCGTGGATTCTGCCAAGTGATATATGCGAGCTCATTGAGGGCTGTGGTGAAAAAGGAAATATCCTCAGATAAAAAGTGGAAAGATACGTTGTGAGAAACTGCATCATGACATATGGATGCAACTCACAGAGTTACACTTTCCTTTTCATTGATCCGTTGCTAAGCCTCTTTTCTTGAAATCTGCATTGACATATCTCTTAGCACAATGAAGCTGACGGTGACAATGGAAATATCCTCAGAGAAAAACTGGAAAGTATCTTTCTGAGAAACTTCTTTGTGACATGTGCATTCATCTTACTGAGTTACAACTTTGTCTTCACGAAACAGTTTGCTAACACTGTTATCGTGTCTACTGCCAAGTGATATTTGGGAACTCATTGAGGGCTGTGGAGAAAAGGAAATATCCTCAGATAAAAACTGGAAAGAAGCGTTCTGAGAAATTGCCTTGGGACATGTGGATGCAACTCACAAAGTTACACTTTCCTTTTCATTGATCCGTTGCTAATACTCTTTTCTTGAAATCTACATTGGGGTACATCTTAACTCAATGAAGCTGAACGTGACAAAGGAAATATCCTTAGATGAAAACTAGAAAGAAGCTTTCTGAGAAACTTCTTGCGATGGATGAATTTATCTCACAGAGTTACACTTATGTTTCATGGAGCACTCAATTAACACTGTCTTTGAGGAACCTGAGAAGGGCTACTTTGGATCACATTGAGGCCAATGCTGATAAAGGAAATATCATCAGTTAAAGACGTGAAAGAAGCTTTCTGAAAAACTTATTTGTGATTGGTGAATTCATCTCCCAGAGTTCCAACTTAGTCCTCAAGAAGCAGTTTGCTAACACTCTTTTCGTGGAATCTGCAAATTGATATTTGGGAGCTCCTTGGGGCCCATGGTGAAAAAGGAAATATCCTCAGATAATAACTAGAGAGAAGTTTTCTGAGAGATTGGTTTGTGATGTGTGAGTGCATCACACAGAGTTTCACCGTTCCCTTCTTGGAACAGTTTGCTAACACTGGTCTTGTGGATTCTGCAAAGTGATATTTGGGAGCTCATTGAGGGCTATGGTGAAAAAGGAAATATCCTCAGGTGAAAACTGGAAAGAAGCCTTCTGAGAAACTGCATTGTGATGTGTGAATGCAACTGACAGAGTTACACGTTTCTCTTCAGTGATCAGTTTGCTAACACAGTTTTCTTGAAATCTGCAATCGGATACTTCTTAGCGCAATGAAGCATACGGTGACAAAAGAATTATCCTCACATGAAACTAGAAAGAAGCTTTCTTAGAAACTTCCTGGTGATGTTTGAATTCATCTCGCAGAGTTACACTTCATGTTTCATGGAGCAGTTCATTAACACTGTCTTTGAGGAACCTGAGAAGGGCTACTTTGGATCGCATTGAGGCCTACTCTGATAAAGGAAATATCATCAGTTCAAAACATGAAAGAAGCTTTCTGAGAAACTTCTTTGTGATCTGTGAATTCATCTCATAGAGTTACAACTTAGTCCTCAGGAAGCAGTTTACTCACACTCTTTTCATGGAATCTGTAAAGTGATATTTGGGAGCCCATTGGGGCCCATGGTGAAAAAGGAAATATCCTCAGATAATAACTAGAGAGAAGATTTCTGAGAGGTGGCTTTCTGATGTGTGACTTCATCACACAGAGTTCCACCCTTCCCTTTTTGGAACAGTTTGCTAACGCAGGTGTCAGGTATTCTGCAAAGTGATATTTGGGAGCTCATTGAGGGCTATGGTTAAAAAGGAAATATCCTCAGATGAAAACTGGAAAGAAGCCTTCTGAGAAACTGCATTGTGATGTGTGAATGCAACTCACAGAGTTACACGTTTCTCTCCAGTTATCAGTTTGCTAAGACAGTTTGCTTGAAATCTGCAATGGGATACTTCTTAGCGCAATGAAGCTTATGGTGACAAATGAAATATCCTCCAATGAAAACTAGAAAGAAGTTTTCTTAGAAACTTCTTGGCGATTTGTGAATTCATGTCACAGAGTTACACTTATGTTTCATGGAGCAGTCCATTAATACTCTGTTTGAGGAACCTGAGAAGGGCTACTTTGGATCACATGGAGGCCTACGCTGATAAAGGAAATGTCATCAGTTAAAAACGTGAAAGAAGCTTTCTGAGAAACATTTTTGTGATCTGTGAATTCATCTCACAGAGTTATAACTTTGTCCTCAGGAAGCTGTTTCCTAACACTCTTTTTGTGGAATCTGCCAAGTGATATTTGGGAGCCCATTGGGGCCCATGGTGAAAAAGGAAATATCCTCAGATAATAAGTAGAGAGAAGCTTTCTGAGAGATTGCTTCCTGATATGTGACTTCATCACACAGAGTTCCACCCTTGCCGTCTTGGAACAGTTTGCTAACATTGTTGTCGTAATTTCTGCAAAGTGATATTTCGGAGCTCATTGAGGGATATGGTGAAAAAGGAAATATCCTCAGATAAGAACTGGAAAGAAGCGTTCTGAGAAACTGCATTGCAATGTGTGCATTCAAGTCATTGAGTTACACGTTTTTCTTCATTGATCAGTTTGATAACACTGTTTTCTTGAAATCTGTAATGGGATATTTCTTAGCGCAATGAAGCTTACAGTGACAAAGGAAGTATCCTCAGATGAAATCTAAAAAGAAGCTTGGTTAGAAACTTCTTGGTGACATGTGAATTCATCGCACAGAGTTACACTTATGTTTCGTGGAGCAGTCCATCAACATTGTCTTTGAGGATCCTGAGAAAAGCTTCTCTGGATCGCATTGAGGCCTATGCTGATAAAGGAAATATCATCAGTTAAAAACGTGAAAGAATTAGTTTTCATATAAGGAGTAAGGAAAGCATCCAGTTTCAGCTTTCTACTTCTGGCCAGCCAATTTTCCCAGCACCATTTATTAAATAGGGAATCTTTTCCCCATTTCTTGTTTCTCTCAGGTTTCTCAAAGATCAGATGGCTGTAGATGTGTGGTATTATTTCTGAGTACTCTGTTCCATTTCATTGGTCTATATTTCTGTTTTTGTACCAATACCATGCTGTTTTGGTTACTGTAGCCTTGTAGTATAGTTTGAAGTCAGGTAGCATGATGCCTCCACCTTTGTTCTTATGACTTAGGATTGTCTTGGCAATGCAGGCTCTTTTTTGTTTTCATATGAAAATTAAAGTCTTTTTTTCCCAATTCTTTGAAGAAACTCATTGGTAGCTTGATGGGGATGGCGTTTAATCTCTAAATAACCTTGGGCAGTATGGCCATTTTCATGATATTGTTTCTTCCTATCCATGTGCATGGTATGTTCTTCCATTTGTTAGTGTCCTCTTTTGTTTCACTCAGCAGTGGTTTGTAGTTCTCCTTGAAGAGTTCCTTTACATCCCTTGTAAGTTGGATTCCTAGGTATTATATTCTCTCTGAAGCAATTGTGAATGGAAGTTCATTCATGATTTGGCTCTCTGTTTGTCTGTTGCTGGTGTATAAGAATGCTTGTGATTTCTGCACATTAATTTTGTATCCTGATACTGATACTTTGCTGAAGTTGCTTATCAGCTTTAGGAGATTTTGGGCTGAGACAATGGGGTTTTCTAAATATACAATCATGTCATCTGCAAACAGGGACAATTTGACTTCTTCTTTTCCTAACTGAATATCATTGATTTCTTTCTCTTGCCTGATTGCCCTAGTCAGAACTTTCAACACTATGTTGAATAGGAGTGGTGAGAGAGGGCATCCCTGTCTTGTGCCAGTTTTGAAAGGGAATTTTTCCAGTTTTTGCCCATTCAGTATGATAATGGCTGTGGGTTTGTCATAAATAGTTCTTATTATTTTGAGGTACGTTAGATCAATAGCGAATTTATTGAGCGTTTTTAGCATGAAGGGCTGTTGAATTTTGTCAAAAGCCTTTTCTGCATCTATTGAGATAATCATGTGGTTCTTGTCTTTGGTTCTGTTTATATGCTGAAGTACGTTTATTGATTTGCGAATGTTGAACCAGTCTTGCCTCCCAGGGATGAAGCCCACTTGATCATGGTGGATAAGCTTTTTGATGTGCTGCTGAATCCGGTTTGCCAGTATTTTATTGAGGATACCATAAGAGTGAACTGGCAACCTACAGAATGGGAGAAAATTTTTGCAATCTACTTATCTGACAAAGGGCTAATATCCAGAATCTACAAAGAACTCAAACAAATTTACATGAAAAAATCAAACAACCCCATCAAAAAATGGGCAAAGGATATGAACAGACATTTCTCAAAAGACGACATTCATACAGCCAACAGACACATGAAAAAATGCTCATCATCATTGGCCATAAGAAAAATGCAAATCAAAACCACAATGAGATACCATCTCACACCAGTTAGAATGGCAATCATTAAAAAATCAGGAAACAACAGGTGCTGGAGAGGATGTGGAGAAATAGGAACACTTTTACAGTCTTGGTGGGATTGTAAACTAATTCAACCATTATGGAATACAGTATGGCGATTCCTCAATTATCTAGAACTAGATGTACTATATGACCCAGCCATCCCACTACTGGGTATATACCGAAATGATTATAAATCCTGGTGCTATAAAGACACACGCACACGTACATTTATTGCAGCACTATTCACAATAGCAAAGACTTGGAATCAACACGAATGTCCATCTGTGACAGACTGGATTAAGAAAATGTGGCACACATACACCATGGAATATTATGCAGCCATAAAAAAGGATGAGTTTGCGTCCTTTGTAGGGACATGCATGCATCTGGAAACCATCATTCTTAGCAAACTATCACAAGAATGGAGAACCAAACACCGCATATTCTCACTCATAGGTGGGAACTGAACAATGACATCACTTGGACTCGGGAAGGGGAACATCACACATCAGGGCCCATGATGGGGAGGGGGAAGAGGCGAGGGATTGCATTGGGAGTTATACCTCATATAAATGACGAATTCATAGGAGCTGACGAGTTGATGGGTGCAGCACACCAACATGGCAGAAGTATACATATGTAACAAACCTGCAGGTTATGCACATGTACCGTAGAAATTAAAGTATAATAAAAAAAGAGAAAAAAAAACGTGAAAAAAGCTTTCTGAGAAACTTCTTTGTGATCTGTGAATTCATGTCACACAGTTACAACTCAGTCCTCAGGAAGCAGTTTCGTAACACTCTTTTCGTGGAATCTGCAAAGGGATATTTTGAAGCTCATTGGGGCCCATGGTGAAAAAGGAAATATCCTTTGATAATAACTATAGAGAAGCTTACTGAGAGATTGCTTTCTGATGTGTGACTTCATCACACAGAGTTCCACCCTTCCCTTCTTGGAACAGTTTGCTAACACTGGTGTCATGGATTCTACTAAGTGTTATTTGGGAGCTCATTGAGGGCTATGGTGAAAGAGGAAATACCCTCAGATAAAACCTGAAAGAAGCTTTCTGAGAAACTGCATTGCGATGTGTGAATGCAACTCACAGATTTACACGTTTCTCTTCAGTGATCAGTTTGCTAACCCAGTTTCCTTGAAATGTGCAATGGAATACTACTTAGCGCTATGAAGCTTACAGTGACAGAGGAAATATCCTCAGATGAAAATGTGAAAGAAGCTTTCTTAGAAACTTATTGGTGATGAATGAATTCATCTCAAAGAGTTGCACTTATGTTTCATGGAGCAGTCCATTAACACTGTCTTTGAGGAACCTGAGAAGGGCTACTTTGGATTGCATTGAGGCCTACGATGATAAAGGAAATATCATCAGTTCAAAACGTGAAAGAAGCTTTCTGAGAAACTTTTTTTTGATCTGTGAATTCATCTCACAGAGTTACAACCTAGTTCTCAGGAAGCAGTTTGCTAACACTCTTTTCGTGCAATCTGCAAAGAGATATTTGGGAGCCCTTTGGGGCCCAAAGTGAAAAAGGAAACATCCTCAGATAATAACTAGAGATAAGCTTTGTGAGAGATTGCTTTCTGATGTTTGACTTCATCACACAGGGTTCCACCCTTCCCTTCTCAGAACAGTTTGCTAACACTTTTGTCGTAGATTCTGCAAAGTGATATTTGGGAGCTCTGAAACTGCTCTGTGTCACGTGAATTCTCCTCACACAGTTAATCTACTCTTTTCATTGTGCAGTACTATAACACTGTTTTTGTTTAGTCAGCAATGGGATACTCACGAGTGCTTTGAGGCTTACAGTGAGAAAGGAAACGTCTTCAGATAGAAACTGGAGAGAAGCTTTCTGTGCAGCTGCTTTGTGACGTGTGCATTCCACTCACAGAAATATACCTTTCTTCCCCTAGAGGATTCCAGAATGCCTTTTGGAGAAAAGGCTACCAAGAGATATTCAGGAGTATAGCGATGAGTATGGTGAAAAAGGAAATATCCTCAGAAAAAAACTGGAAAGAAGATTTCTGTGAAGATGCTTTGTGTTAGATATATTTATTAATCTCGGATAGTTAAAACTTTTCTTATATTACGCAGTTTGGAAACGTTATCATGCAAGGATCCTTGAAGGGACATTCAGGAGCACATTCAGACCTATGGTGAAAGAAGAGTTATCTTCAGATAAAAACTGGATAGAAGCTTTCTGAGAAACTACTTTGTTATGTATGCATTATACTCAAGGAGTTATACCTATTTTCTCACAAGGCAGTGTTTGAACACTGTTCCTGTGAAACTGAAAAAGTCATATTTCAGAACGCATTGAGGACTATGGCGAATAGTGAAATATACTGAAATAAAATCGAGGAACAAGCGTTCCAAGAATCTGCTCTCTGATATGTGCCTTCACTTCACAGAGTTAATGCTTACTCTATGTTGCCCAGTTTCGAAACTCTGTCTTTGAAGAATCTGTGAAGGGATATTTAGTGATGCCCAGAGGCATGTCGTGAGCGAGGAAACGTCTTCCGATGAAACCTGCATTGAAACGTTCTTAGCAACTGCTTTGCGATGTGTGTATTCTTCTCATAGAGTTAAATCATTCTTTGGATTGATCAGCTTAAAATCACTGTTTTTGTGAAATCTGAAGGAAGACATTTAGGAAATATCCTTAGAATATGGAGAAAGAAATATCCTCAGGTAAAATACAGAAGGAAGCTTTCTGTGAAACTGCTCTGTATTTTGTTAATTCCTCTCACTCAGGTAAGCCTCTCTTTTCATTGAGCAGTTTTCCAGCCCTGTGTATGTTTAGCGTGTGATGGGATTTCAGGAGCACTTTGAGGCTAACGGTGAAAAAATAAATATGTTCAGAAAGAAACTGGAGAAAAGCTTTCCGAGGAACTGCTTTGTGACATGTGCATTCTAGTCACAGTGTTATATCTCTCTTCTCATACAGCGTCGGGGAAACCCTTTTTGAGAAACAGGCAGCAAGTGATACTCAGGAACATGTTGATGCCGATGGTGAAAAGGGAAATAGCCTCAGACAAAAACTGGAAAGAAGCTTTCTAGGAAACTACTCTGTGATATGTGTAATCATCTCACATAGATAAAGCTTTCTTTACATTATGCATCTTGGAAACTGTCATGAAAGTCCCTCACTGCCATGAAGGGAACTTCAGGAGCACCTTCTGGATTATGGTGAAAAAGGAAATATCTTCAGATAAAAACTGGAAAGAAGCTTTCTGTGAATCTGATTTTTACTATGTTTATTCATCTCTCATAGGTTGAGCTTTCTTTACATTACGCAGCTTGGAAACTCCCTCATGGATGTTTGGGATCACAGTCGGGCCTATGGTCAAATAGGAAATATAGTCAGATAAAAACGGGAGAGAAGCTTCCTGAGAAACTGCTTGGTGATGTGTGCATTCCAGTCAGGGAGTTATAACTTCTTTCTCATAAGGCACAGTTAGAACACTGTTCCTGTAAAACCAAAAGAGTGATATTCGGAGCACATTGAAGACTGTGGCAATAAGTGAAATGTCGTCCAATAAAAAACAGAAGGAAGCACTCGAAGAAACTGCTCTCTGACATGTCCATTCTTTTCACAGGTTAAAGCTTACTCTACATTTTCCAGTTTCAAAGTCGGTCTTTGAGAGTTCTGGAAAGGGAGAGTAAGTGGCAACCAGGAGCTTCTGATGAGCAAGGAAATGTCTTCCATCGAAAATTGGAGAGAAGCCTTCTGAACAAGACTTTTGTGATGTTTGTATTCATCTCATAGAGTTACATCATTCTTTGGACTGAGCAGTTTCAAATCACTCTTTTCTGGACTCTGAGAAAGGACATTTGGAAATCCTTTTTAGAATATCCTGAAAAAAAAAAAAAAAAAAAAAAAAACCTCAGAGAGAAACCGGAAGAAAAGATTCTGTGAAACTGCTCTTTGTCAGGTGAATTCTGCTCACACAATTAAGCTCTCTTTTAATTGAACTGTATCATGACACTGTCTTTGTTTAGCCTGCGAAGGGATATTCTGGAGGGGTTTGAGGCTTACGGTGAGAAAGGAAACGTCTTTAGATAGAAATTGGAGAGAAGATTTCGGAGTAGCTGCTTAGTGATGTGTGCATTCCACTCACAAAAATATACCTTTCTTCTCCTAGAGGATTCCGGAATCCCTTTTGCAGAAAAAGCTACCAAGAGATATTCGGGAGTATAGTGACGACTATGGTGAAAAAGAAATATCCTCAGACAAAACATGGAGAGAAGATTTCTTTGAAACTGCTTTGTGTTAGATACATTTATTCATCTAGCATAGTTAAAACTTTAATTATATTACACAGTTTGGAAACTCCGTCATGCACAGATTTGTGAAGGGACATTCGGGAGCACATTCAGGCCTATGGTGAAAGAGTAGATATCTTCAGATGAAAACTGGATTGAAGCTTTCTGAGAAACTACTTTGTGATGTATGCATTCCACTCAGGGAGTCATACCTCTTTTCTGACAAGGCAGTGTTTGAACACTGTTCCTTTGAAACCGAAAATGTGATATTTCGGAATGCATTGAGGACTATGGCGAATAGTGAAATATACTGAAATAATATCGAGGAAGAAGCATTCCAACAATCTGCTCTCTAATAAGTGCATTCACTTCACAGAGTTAATGCTTACTCTATTTTTCCCAGTTTCAAAACTCTGTCTTTTTAGAATCTGTGAAGGGATATTTAGTGACGCCCTGAGGCTTGTGGTGAGGGAGAAAATGACTTCCAATGAAACCGGCAGAGAAATGTTCTGAGCAACTGCTTTGGGATGTGTGTATTCATAACATAGATTTAAACCATTCTTTGGATTGAGCAGTTTGAAATCACTGTTTTTGTGTCTGCTGAGGGAGGACCTTTGGGAACGATCCTTAGAATACGGAGAAAGAAATATCCCCAGGTAAAATCCAGAAGGAAGCTTTCTGTGAAACTGCTCTGTGTCGTCTTAATTCCTCTCACTCAGATAAGCCTCTTTTTTCATTGAGCAGTTTTCTAGCACTGTGTATGTTTAGCATGTGCTGGGATATTTGGGAGCACTTTGAGGCTAACGGTGGAAAAGGAAATATGATCAGACCGTAATTGGAGGGAAGCTTTTCAAGGAACTGCTTTGTGATGTGTGCATTCCAATCACCGTGTTATACCTCTCTTGTCATACAGCTTCGGAGAAACCCTTTTGGAGAAACAGGTAACAAGTGATATTTGGGAGCATGTTGATGCCGGTGGTGAAAAGGGAAATAGCCTAAGACAAAAACTGGAAAAAAGCTTTCTAGAAAACTACTCTGTGATATGTGTAATCATGTCACATATATAAAACTTTCTTTATATTACTCAGCTTGGAAACTGTCATGGAGGGATCCACGAAGGGACCTTCGGGAGCACATTCTGGACTATGGTGAGAAAGGAAATATGTTCATAAAAACTGAAAAGAAGCTTTCTGTGAATCTGCTTTTTGCTATGTTTATTCATCTCACATAGATGAAGCTTTGTTTACATTACACAGCTTGGAAACTCCCTCATGGATGGATCCTCCAAGTGATATTTGAGATAACATTCGTGCCTATGGTGAAATAGGAAATATAGTCCGATAAAAATTGGAGAGAAGCTTTCTGAGAAACTGCTTGGTGATTTTCGCATTCCACTCAGGGATTTATAACTTTCTTCTCATAAGGCACAGTTTGAACACTGTTCCTGGAAAACCAAAAGAGTGATATTCAGAGCACATTGAAGTCTATGGCAAAAAGTGAAATGTCGTCCAATAAAAAACAGAAAGAAGCATTCGAAGAAACTGCTCTCTCACATATTGATTCTTTTCACAGGGTTAAAGCTTACTCTGCCTTTCCCAGTTTGAACGTCGGTCTTTGAGGGTTCTGCGAAGGGATAATAAGTGGTGAACGGAGACCTGTGTGAGGCACGGAAATGTCTTAAATTGAAAATCGGAGAGAATCATTCTGCGCAACACTTTTGTGATGTTTCCATTCATCTGTGAGAGTTAAATCATTTTTTCGATTGAGCATTTTGAAATCACCGTTTCTGTGGAATCTGAGAAAGGACATTTGGAAATCCACCTTAGAATATCCTGAAAAATAAATAACCTCAGAAAGAAACCAGAAGAAAACTTTCTGTGAAACTGCTCTGTGTCACGTGAATTCTGCTCACACAGTTGAGCTTCTCTTTTCATTGAGCTGTATCATAAGAATGTTTTTGTTTAGTCTGTGAAGGGATATTCAGGAGTGCTTCGAGGCTTACAGTGAGAAAGGAAACGTCTTCAGATAGAAACTGGAGAGAAGGCTTCAGAGCAACTGCTTTTTGGTGTGTGCATTCCACTCACAGAAATATACATTGCTTGTCCTAGAGGATTCCTTAATCCCTTTTGGAGGAAAAGCTACCAAGAGATATTCGGGAGTATAGCAATGACTATGGTGAAAAAGGAAATATCCTCAGACAAAAAATGGAAAGAAGATTTCTGTGAAACTGCTTTCTGTTAGATATATTTATTCGTATTGCATAGTTAATACCTTAATTGTATTATGCAGTTTAGAAACTCAGTCATGCACAGATCCAAAAAGGGACATGCAGAAGCACATTCAGGCCTATGATGAAAGAGTAAATATCTTCAGATATAAACTGGATAGAAGCTTTCTGAGAAACCACTTTGTGATGTATGCATTCCACTCAGGGAGTTATACGTCTTTTCTCACAAGGCAGTGTTTGATCACTCTTCCTGTGAAACTGAAAAAGTGATATTTCGGAACGCATTGAGGACTGTGGCAAATAGTGAAATATCCTGAAATAAAATCGAGGATGAAGCATTCCAAGAATATGCTCTCTGATATGTGCATTCAGTTCACAGAGCTAATGCTTACTCTGTGTTGCCTAATTTCGAAACTTTGTCTTTGAAGAATCTGTGAAGAAATATTTAGTGACGTCCGGAGGCTAGTGGTGAGTGAGGAAATGTCTTCCGATGAAACCTGCAGAGAAACGTTCTGAGCAACTGCTTTGCAATGTCTGTATTCGTCTCCAAACGTTAAACCATTCTTTGGATTGAGCAGCTTGAAATCACTGTTTTTGTGGAATCTGAGGAAGGACATTTGGGAACAATCCTTAGAATATGGAGAAAGAACTATCCTCAGGTAAAATCCAGAAGGAAGCTTTCTGTGAAACTGCTCTTTGTCGTCTTAACTCCTCTCACTCAGATAAGCCTCTCTTTTCATGGAGCAGTTTTCTAGGCCTGTGTATGTTTACGGTGTGATGAGATACTCGGGAGCACTTTGAGGCTTATGGTGAAAAAGTAAATATATTCAGACCGAAACTGCAGAGAAGCTTTCCGAGGAACTGCTCTGTGATGTGTGCATTCGTGACGTGTGCATTCCAGTCACAGTTTTATACCTCTCTGCTCATACAGCATCGGGGAAACCCTTTTGGAGAAAGAGGTACCAAGTGATATTCGGGAGCATGTTGATTCCGATGGTGAAAAGGGAAATAGCCTCAAAAAAACACTGGAAAGAAGCTTTTTAGGAAACTATTCTGTGATGTGTGTAATCTTATCACATAGGTAAAGGTTTCTTTACATTATGCAGCTTGAATCTGTTATGGACGGATCCACAAAGGGACCTTCAGCAGCACATTCTGGATTCTTGTGAAAAAGGAAAAATCTTCAGATAAAAACTGGAAAGAAGCTTTCTGTGAATCTGCTTTTTGCTATGTTTATTCATCTCACATAGATGAAGCTTCTTTACTTTACGCAGCTTGGAAACTCCCTCATGAATGGTTCCAGGAAGGGATATTTGAGATCACATTCGGGCCTATGGTGAAAAAGGAAATATAGTCAGATAAAAACTGGAGAGAAGCTTTCTGAAAAACGGCTTGGTGATGTGTGCATTCCATTCAGGGAGTTATAGCTTTCTTCTCATAAGGCACAGTTTGAACACTGTTCCTGTAAAACCAAAAGAGTGATATTCAGAGCACATTGAAGACTATGGCAAAAAGTGAAATGTCGTCCAATAAAAAACAGAAAGAGGCACTCGAAGAAACTGCTCTGTGACATGTCCATTCTTATAACAGGGTTAAAGGTTACTCTACATTTCCCAGTTTGAAAGTCGGTCTTTGAGGGTTCTGGGAAGGGATAGTAAGTGGAGACCGGAGGCATGTGTTAGGCAAGGCAACGTCTTCCATCAAAAATCGGAGAGAAGCTTTCTGCGCAACTATTTTGTGATGTTTGTATTCATCTCATAGAGTTAAATCATTCTTTGGAATGAACAGCTTGCAATCACTCTTCAAGTGGAATCTGAGAAAGGATATTTGGAAACGCTATTTAGAATATCCTGAAAAAGAAATAACCTCAGAGAGAAACCAGAAAGAAGCTTTCTGTGAAACTGCTCTGTGTCACATGAATTCCACTCACAGAGTTAAGCTTCTCTTTTCAGTGAGCTGTATCATAACTCTCTTTTTCTTTAGTCTGCGAAGGGATATTCTGGAGGGCTTTGAGGCTTACAGTGAGAAGGGAAACGTCTTCAGATAGAAACTGGAGAGAAGCTTTCTGAGGAGCTGCTTTGTGACGTGTGCATTCCACTCACAGAAATATACCTTTCTTCTCCTAGAGGATTCTGGAATCCCTTTTGGAGAAAAAGCTACCAAAAGATAATTGGGAGTATAGTGACGAATGTGGTGAAAAAGTAAATATCCTCAGAAAAAAAAAACTGTAAAGAATATTTTTGTGAACCTGCTTTGTGTTAGATATACTTATTCATCACGCATAGTTAAAACTTTAACTATATTATGCAGTTTGGAATCTCCGTCATGAACAGTTCTGCAAAGAGACATTCGGGAGCAAATTCAGGCCTACAGTGAAAGAGGAGTTATCTCCAGATAAAAATTGGATAGAAGCTTTCTGAGAAACTACTTTGAGATGTATGCATTCCACTCAGGGAGTTAAAGCTCTTTTCTCCCAAAGCAGTGTTTGATCCTGATCCTCTGAAACCGAAAAAGTGATATTTCAGAACGCTTTGAGGAATATGGCGAATAGTGAAATATACTGAAATAAAATCGAGGAAGAAGCGTTCCAAGAATCTGCTCTCCGATATGTGCATTCACTTCACAGAGCTAATGCTTACTCTATGTTGCCCAGTTTCATAACTCTGTCTTTTGAGAATCTGTGAGGGGATATTTATTGTCACCTGGAGGCTTGTGAGGAGCGAGGAAATGGTTTCCGATGAAACCTGCAGAGAAACGTTCTGAGCAACTGCTTTGTGATGTGTGTATTTGTCTCATAGAGCTAAACCATTCTTTGTATTGAGCAACTTGGAATCACTGTTTTTGTAGAATCTGAGGAAGGACATAAGGGAACGATCCTTAGAATATGGAGAAAGAAATATCCTGAGGTAAAATCCCGAAGGAAGCTTTCTGTGAAACGGTTCTGTGTTGTCTTAATTTCTCTCACTCAGTTAAGTCTCTCTTTTCATTGAGCAGTTTTCTAGCCCTGTGTGCGTTTAGCATGTGATGAGATATTCGGGAGCACTTTGAGGCTAACGGTGAAAAAGGAAATATGTTCAGAACCAAACTGGAGAGAAGCTTTCTGAGGAACTACTTTGTGACGTGTGCATTCCAGTCACAGTGTTATAAATCTCTTCTCATACAGCATCGGCAAACCCTTTTGGAGAAACAGGTACCAAGTGACATTCGGGAGCATGTTGATGCCGATGGTGAAAAGGGAAATATCCTCAGACAAAAACTAGAAGGAAGCTTTCTAGGATACATCTGTGATGTGTGTAATCATCTCACATAGATAAAGAGTTCTTTACATTACGCAGCTTGGAAACTGTCATGGAGGGATCGAAGAAGGGTCCTAGGGGAACACATTCTGGAATATGGTGAGAAAGGAAATATCTTCAGATAAAAACTTTAAAGAACCTGTCTGTGATTCTGCTTTTTGCGATGTTTATTCATCTCACATAGATGAAGCTTTCTTTATATTACGGAGCTTAAAACTCCCTCGTGGATCTATCCGCGAAGGGATATTTGGAATTACATTTGGGCCTATGGTGAAATAGCAAATATAGTCAGATAAAAACTGGAGAGAAGCTTTCTGAGAAACCGATTTGTGATGTTAGTATTCTACTCAGGGAGTTATAACGTTCTTTTCATGAGGCACAGTTTGAACACTGTTCCTGTAAAACCAAAAGAGTGATATTTGGGGCCCATTGAAGACTATGGCAAAAAGTGAAATGTCGTCCAATTAAAAA
>NW_022324645.1:0-1061 GCF_002776525.5 Piliocolobus tephrosceles | reverse complement strand
GCTTTCTGAGAAACTTCTTTGTGACATATGAATTCATCTCACTGAGTTACAACTTAGTCTTCATGAAGCAGTTTACTAACACTGCTGTCGTGGATTCTGCCAAGTGACATTTGGGAGCTCATTGAGGGCTGTGGTGAAAAAGGAAATATCCTCAGATAAAAAGTGGAAAGAAGCGTTCTGAGAAACTGCATCATGACATGTGGATGCAACTCACAGAGTTACACGTTCCTTTTCATTGATCAATTTGCCAAGACTCTTTTCTTGAAAACTGCATTGGGATATCTCTTAGCACAATGAAGCTGACGGTGACGAAGGAAATATCTTCAGGGAAAAACTAGAAAGTAGCTTTCTCAGAAACTTCTTTGAGACATGTGAATTCATCTCACCAAGTTACAACTTTGTCTTCAAGAAGCAATTTGCTAACAGTGTAGTCGTGGAATCTGAAAAGTGATATTTGAGAGCTCATTGAGGGCTATGGTGAAAAAGGAATTATCCTTATATTAAAACTGGAAAGAAGCATTCTGAGAAACTGCATTATGATGTGTGAATGCAAATCAAAGAGTTACACTTTTCTCTTCAGAGATCTGTTTGCTAACGCAGTTTTCTTGAAATCTGCAATTGGATACTTCTGAGCGCAATGAGGCGTACAGTGACAATGGAAATATCCTCCGACAAAAACTATGAAGAAGCTTTCTTAGAAACTTCTTTGTGATGTGTCAATTCATCTCACAGAGTTATACATAAGTTTCATGGAGCAGTCGACTAACACTTCAAGGAACCTGAGAAGTGCTACCTTGAATCGCATTGAGGTGCATTCTAAGAAGTTGCTTTCTGATGTGTGAATTCATAACACAGAGATTCACTTTTTCCTTCTTGGAGCAGATTCGTAACACTGTTGTCCTGGATTCTGCCAAGTGATATTTGGGAGCTCATTGAGGGCTGTAGTGAAAAAGGAAATACCCTGAGATAAAAACTGGAAAGAAGCGATCTGAGAAACCGGCTTTTGACATGTTGATGCAACTCACAGAGTTACATTTTCCTTTTCATTGATCCGTTGCTAA
>NW_022324643.1:11306-22797 GCF_002776525.5 Piliocolobus tephrosceles | reverse complement strand
AGGAACAAAGAACAAGGGCAAGAACAGAAAACAGTAACAAATATGGTAGATATTAATTCAAGTACATGAGTAATCACTTTGAATGTCAATGGTCTAGATGTTCCAAGGGAAAAAAAAAAAATTGTCAGAATAGAAAAAGACCAAACTACATATTGTCTATAAAAAACCCACTTAAAATATAAAGACATATGTAGATTAAAAACAAATGGATGAGGAAAGATATACCTTGCTAATACTAATTTTTGAAAATCAGCATAGGTATATTAATTTCAGACCAAGCAGGCTTCCAAGCAAATATAAAAATTATAAAAGGTAAAAAGTCATATTACATGATGATAAAGGGGTGGATTCTCAAAGAAGAAATGGCCACCCTTAATGTGTATGTGTCAAAGCATCAGAATATGCGAAGCAAAAACCATTAGAACTGTGAAAATTGGATAAATCTAATATTATAGTTGGAGGCATCAACAAACCCTCTATCAGAAACAGATCCAGCAGACAGAACATCAGTAAGGACACAGGCGAACTCAGTGAAACTATCAATCAACTGAATATAATTGACACCTATAGAAAATTTCATCCAATAGCAGCAGAATATAAACTCTTCCCAAGCTAACACGGAAGGAACATTTATCAAGATAGGCCACATTCTGGTCCAAAAAACATACTTTAACATATTTAAAAGAATAGAAATCATAAAATGTCTTCTTTCAGACCACATGGAGTTAAACTAGGAATCAATAATAGCAAGATAACTGAAAAATTTTGACACCCATAGAAATTAAACAATACACTTCTAAATAAAATATGAGTCGAAGAAATCTCAATAAAAATAATAAGACACCTTTGACTAAATAAAAATGGAAACACAATTTATCAAAATTATCCTGATTTCATTACTACACATTGTATACATGTATCAAAATATCACACACACCCCCAAAATATGTGCAACTATTGTAAATCAATACAAATATAGGAATCGGCAAAAGCAGTGCTTAGAGGAAATATATAGCATTGAATTCATATATTAGAAAAAAAGAAGTATCTAAAATCAGTCATTTAAGCTTCCCCCTTAGGAAACTAGGAAAAGTAAGGTGGATTAAATCCAATGTTTAACAGAGAGAAGCATTAACTATTAGAACAGTAACCAATAAAATTGAAAATAGGAAATCCACAGAAGAGAAAACCCATAAAATCACAAACTTGTTCTTTTAGAAGATTGAAAAAATGAAAAAATAAAATGATAAGTTTTTGGCCAGGCTAAGTAAAATAGAGAAAAAACAAAAATTACTAATGTCAGAAATGAAAGAAGGAACATCACTAAAGATCTTATGGACATTTAACGGATAAAAAAGAATAATATGAACAACCTTAGGTTCATACTCTTCGTTTTTTTTTTTTTTTTTTGATGGTGGCTCACTCTGTTGCCCAGGCTAGAGTGCAGTGATGTGATTTCGGCTCACTGCAGTCTCTGCCCCCCAGGTTCAAGCGATTTTCTCACCTCAGTCTCCTGAGTAACTGGGATTACAGGCATGTGCTACCACGCTTGGCTAATTATTTTGTATATTTTAGAGATCGGGTTTCACCATGCTGACCAGGCTGTTCTTGAACTCCCGACCTCAAGCAGTCCACCTGCCTCGTTCTCCCAAAGTGCTGGGATTACAGGGGTGAGCCACCATGCCCATAGGCCCACATCTTTGATAACCTAGATGAAACGAGTCAGTTCCTTGGGGGCGGTGGTGGGGGGAACAATCTGCCAAAATACACACAAGAAGAAATAGACAATTTGGATTGTCTTATGTCTATTTAAAATTGAATACAAATTAATAACCTTCCAAACAGAAAGCACCAAGCCCAGTTTGGTTCACTAGTAAATTCTTCCAAACATGTAAGGAAGAGATTATGCCAAGTTCTTTACAATTTTTATTAGTAGAGGCAGAGGTAATACTCTAACTCATTCTTTGAGGCTTGCATCATACTAATACCAAAATCAGATAAAAAAGTTTTCCAAAAATGTAAAATCACAGACCAATAACTCTCATAAACACAGATGCAAAAATCCTCAGCAAATTCTTAGCAAGTTGAATCCAACAATGTATAAAAAGTATTACATACCAAGACCAAAAGGAGCATCCCACATATGCAAGACTCCTTCAGCATTCACAAATCAATTAGCAGAATCCACCGTCAGAATACACTAAAAAAGAAACAACATGATCACATCAATAGATACAGACAAAGCCTTTGAGAAACTCCAATAACTATTTGTGTTTAAAAAAAAAAAAAAAAAAAAAAACAACTCAGTGAACTACGAATGAGGGGGACTTCCTCCAATTGATAAGGTATACCTACAGAAAACTCACAGCTCACACCACACTAAATGGTGAGAAACTAGAAGCATTTCCACTAAGATGAGAAACAAGACAAGTATGAGTCCTCTCACTACTCTTTTTCAATATTGTACTAGCAGTACTGGCTAACATAATAAGAGAAATAAAATAAAGCACATTGATTGGGAAGAAAGAAATAAAACTGTCTTGATTTTAGATGAGTCTAAACAATGTCAAAAATCTGAAAGAATCAGCAAAAATCTCCTGGAACTAATATACTTCACAGAAACTTCATAGAAAAGTTAAAATATGAAAATCAACTTCTTTTCTATATACCAGCAATGAACAAGTGGGATTAACAATTGAAAACACAATACTATTTATATTAACATTAAAAAATGAAATAGTTATAATAAAATATGTATAAGATCTATATGAGGAAAACTATAAAATTCTGATCAAAGAAATCAAAGAATAACTAAATAAATGAAGAGATATTTCATGTTCACGGATAGGAAGATTCAATGTTGTCAAGTTCAGTTTTTCCAAAATTGGGCAATAAATTCAATTCAATTTTAATTAAAATCCTAGCAAGTTATTTTGTGTATAACAAACTGATTCCAAAATTTATATGTAGAGGCAAAGAGCCCAGAATAGTCAATCCATATTGAAAGTATATAGAATTGAAGGAATGAAAATCTTTACTTCAAGATTTACTATGAAACTCAGTAATCAAGAGATTGTAATAGTGGTGAAAAATTAGCTAAATAGATTAATGAAACAGAAAAAAGAGCCAAGAAATAGATCCACATAAACATAATCCACTGTTCTTTTTAATTTTATTTTAAAAAATTCATTTTAAGCTCCAGGGTACATGTTCAGGATGTGCAGTCTCCTTACATAGGTAAACATGTGCCATGGTGGTTTACTGCACCTTTCAACCCATCACCTCAGCATTAAGCCCAGCATGCATTAGCTATTTTTCCTAATGCTCTCCCTCCCACCACTGGTAAGTCTCAGTGTGTGATGTTCCCCTCCATATGCCCATGTGTTCTCGCTGTTCAGCTCTCACTTGTAAGTGAGAATATGCAGTGTTTGGTATTCTATTCCTGCATTAGTTTGCTGAGGATAATGTGTTCCAGCTCCATCCACAATCTTACACGGGACATGATCTCTTTCCTTTTTATGGCTGCATACTCTTCCATGTTATATATGTACCACATTTTCTTTATCCAGTCTATCAGTGGTGGGCATTTGGATTGACTCCATGTCTTTGCTATTGTGAATAGTGCTGCAGTTAAATGGAATTGCTGGGACAAATGGTATTTCTGGTTCTAGATCTTTGAGGAATCACCACACCATCTTCCACAATGGCTAAACTAATTTACATTCCCACCAACATTGTAAAAGTATTTCTATTTCTCTGCAACCTCACCAGAATCTGTTGTTTCTTGAATTTTTAACAATCACCATTATGACTCGCATGAGGTGGTATCTTATTTTGGTTTTAATGTTCATTTATCTAATGATCAGTGATGTTGAGCTTTTTATTCATTTTTTTGTTGGCCTCATGAATGTCTTCTTCTGAGAAGTGTCTGTTCATGTCCTTTGCCCACTTTTTAATACATTTGCTTGTTTATTTTCTTGTAAATTTGTTCAAGTTCCTTAAAATTAACTCAAGATAGATTAAAGACTTAAATGTAAAACCCAAAACTATAAAATTCCTAGAAGAAAATCTAGGCAATACCATTCAGGACTTAGGAATCGGCAAAGATTTCATAATGAAATCACCAAAACCAATTGCAACAAAAGCAAAATTTGACCAATGGGATCTAATTAAATTAAAGAGGTTCTGCACAGCAAAATAAACTATCATCAGAGCAAACAGGCAACCTACAGCGTGGGAGATACATTTTGCAATCTACCCATCTGACAAAGGTGGGTAGATTGCATAATCAATCTCATAATCAACTGATCTTTTATCATTCAGCAGAGCCAAGACCATGGAACAAAGGTAGTACTTTCAACAAGTACTACTGGAACAACTGGATATACACATGTCAAAAAATAAATCTAGACAGACTACAAGCTGTGCATAAAAAGTAACTCAAAGTGATCACAGGCTTACGTGTAAAATGCAAAACTATACTACTACTAGAAGATAACACAGGAGAAAATATAGGTGATCTTGGGTTTGATGATTACATTTTAGACATGAAATCAAAGGCACAATCCCTGAAAGAATTGATAGGGTAGGGACTGGCAAGATGGCAGAACAGGAACAGCTCCGATCTGCAGCTCCCAGTGAGAGGTGACAACGTGGTAGCATTCCTCGCTCTCGGCACCTCCGGGTCCCGGAGTCCGCTCTGGCTGCAATCAAGGAGCCCTTCAGCCCACCGCTGCGCTGTGGGGGCCTGCCCTCTCAGGGGATGGCCGAGGCCAGACCCGGTTGACTCCCTCTGCTGGCAGGAAGGTGTGGAGGGAGAGGTACAGTCAGGAGCTGGGGCACACATGGCTCTGGCAGGCCTGCCTGGGGCAACTGGCCAGCACCTGCTGAGTTTGATCAGGGGAGGAGCTCCCTCTGGGCTGCAGGAGTGCCCTGGCTAGGTGCCACCAAGTCCTGTAGTGAATGCCATTGAGAAGTGAAGCCAACTGGGCTTCTGGGGCGGGTGGGGACTTAGAGAACTTTTCCCTGTAGCTAAAGGTTTGTAAACGCACCAATCAGCACTCTGTGTCTAGCTAAAGGTTTGGAAAGGCACCAATCACCACTCTGTGTCTAGCTAATGTGGTAAGGGACTTGGAGAACTTTTGTGTCTAGCTAAGGGATTGTAAACGCACCAATTAGCACTCTGTGTCTAGCTGAAGGTTTGTAAATGGACCAATCAACTCCCTGTAAAATGGACCAATCAGCTCTCCACAAAATGGAGCACACAGTAGGATGTGGGTGGGGCCAGACAAGGGAATAAAAGCAGGCCACCTCAGCCAGCAAGGGCAACCTGCTCCAGGTCCCTTCCATGCAGTGAAAGCTTTGTTCCTTCTCTCTTCACAATAAATCTTTCTGCTGCTCATTCTTTGGGTCTGCACCACCTTTATGAGCTGTAGCACTCACCACAAAGGTCTGCAGCTTCACTCCTGAGGCGAGCAAGACCATGAACCCAGAGGGAGGGAAGAACAACTCCAGAAGGGAGGAACAAACAACTCCAGAGCACCGCCTTAAGAGCTGTAACACTCACCACGAAGGTCTGCAGCGTCACTTCTGAAGTCAGTGAGAACATGAACTCACCAGAAGGAAGAAACTTTGGAGACATCTGAACATCTGAAGGAACAAACTCCCGACACCTCAACTTTAAGGACTGTAACACCCACTGCAAGGGTCTGCAGCTTCATTCTCGAAGTCAGCAAGACCAAGAACCCACCAAATCCAGACACATCAGCAAGATCAATGTAGAAGGTGGTTATTTCTGCATTTCCAACTGAGGTACCTGGCTCATCTCATTGGGACTGGTTAGACAGTGAGTGGAGCCCATGGAGGGCAAGCCGAAGCAGGGTGTGGTGTTGCCTCACCTGAGAAGCTCAAGGGGTTGGGAAACTCCAACCCCTAGCCAAGAGAAGCCCTGAGAAACTGTGCAATCTTGGCTGTTCTGCAGCCTCCACTCATGATACCCAGGCAAACACAGTCTGGAGTAGACCTCCAGCAAACTCTAGCAAACCTGCAGCAGAGAGGCCTTACTCTTAGAAGAAAAACTAACAGAAAGGAATAGTATCAACATCAAAAAAAGGACATTCACGCAGAAACCCCACCCAAAAGCCACCAGCATGAAAGACCAAAGGAAGATACATCTATGAAGATGAGGAAAACCAGCACAAAAAGGCTGCAAATTCCAAAAACCAGAATGCCTCTTCTCCTCCAAAGGATCACAACTCTTCACCAGCAAGGGAACAAAACTGGACCGGGAACGAGTCTGATAAATTGACAAAAGTAGGCTTCAGAAGGTGGGGAATAACAAACTCCTCCAAGCTAAAGGAGCATGTTCTAACCCAATGCAAGGAAGCTAAGAACCTTGAAAAAATGTTAGAGGAATTGCTAACTAAAATAATCACCTTAGAGAAGAACATAAATGACCTGATGGAGCTGAAAAACACAGCATGAGAACTACATGAAGCATAAATATCAATAGCCGAATCGATCATGCAGAAGGAAGGATATCAGAGATTGAAGATCAACTTAATGAAATAAAGCATGAAGACAAGATTAGAGAAAAAAGAACAAACACAAATGAAAAAAAGCCTCTAAGAAATATGGGACTATGGGAAAGGAACAAATCTACGTTTGATTGGTGTACCTGAAAGTGACAGGGACAATGGAACCAAGTTGGAAAACTCTCTTCAGGATATTATCCAGGAGAACATCCTCAACCTAGCAAGACAGGCCAACGTTCAAATTCAGAAAATACAGAGAACATCACAAAGATACTCCTCGAGAAGAGCAACCCCAAGACACATAATCATCAGAATCACCAAGGTTGAAATGAAGGAAAAAATGTTAAGGGCAGCTAGAGAGAAAGGTCGAGTTATGAACAAAGGGAAGTCCATCAGACTAACAGCAGATCTCTCTGCAGAAACCCTACAAGCCAGGAGAGAGTGGAGGCCAATATTCAACATTCTTAAAAGAATTTTCAACCTGGAATTTCATATCCAGCCAAACTAAGCTTCATAAGTGAAGGAGAAATAAAATCCTTCTCAAACAAGCAAATGTTGGGAGATTTTTGTCACCACCAAGCCTGTCTTACAAGAGCTCCTGAAAAAAGCACTAAATATGGAAAGAAAAAAATGGTACCAGCCACTGAAAAAACATACCAAATTATAAAGACCATCAACACTATGAAAAAGTCGCAACAACTAACGGGCAAAATAACCAGCCACCATCATGACAGGATCAAATTCACACATAACAGTATTCACCTTAAATGTAAACGGGCTAAATGCCCCAATTAAAAGACACAGATTGGCGAATTGGATAAAGAGTCAAGAACCAGCAGTGTGCTATATTCAGGGGACCCATCTCATGTCCAAAGACACACATAGGCTCAAAATAAAGGGGTAGAGGAATATTTACCAAGCAAATGGAAAAGAGAAAAAGCAGGGGTTGTAATCCTAATCTCTGAGAAAGCAGACTTCAAACCAAGAAAGATCAATAAAGATAAAGAAGGGCATTACATAATGGTAAAGGGATCAACACAACAAGAAGAGCTAACTATCCTAAACATTTATGCACCCAATACCAGAGCACCCAGATTCATAAAGCAAGTTCTTAGAGACCTACAAAGAGACTTAGACTCCCACACAATAATAGTGGGAGACTTTAACACTCACTGTGAATATTAGACAGATCAACAAGACAGAAGGTTAAAAACAGTATTCAACACTTGAACTCAGCTCTGGACCAAGCAGACCTAATAGACATCTACAGATCTCTCCACCCCAAATCGACAGAATATACATTCTTCTCAGCACCATATCACACTTATTCTAAAATTGACCACATAATTGGAAGGAAAACACCCTTCAGCAGATGCAAAAGAACGAAAATCATAACAAACAGTCTCTCGGACCACAGTGCAAACAAATTAGAACTCAGGATTAAGAAACTTACTTTAAACTGCACAAATACAAGGAAACTGAACAACTTGCTCCTGAATGACTCCTGGATAAGTAACGAAATTAAGGCTTTGAAACCAATAAGAACAAAGACACAACATACTGCAATCTCTAGGACACAGACAGAGCAGTGTGTAGAGGGAAATTTATAGCACTAAATACCCACAGGAGAAAGTGGGAAAGATCTAAAATTGACTCCCTAAAATCACAATTCAAAGAACGAGAAAAGCAAGAGCAAGCACATTCAAAATTAGCAGAAGACAAGAAATAACTAAGATCACAGCAGAACTGAAGGGGACAGAGACACAAAAAACTCTTCAAAAAAATTAATAATCCAGGAGCTGGTTTTTTGAAAAGATCAACAAAATAGACTGCTGGCCAGACTAATAAACAAGAAAAGAGACAAGAATCAAATAGACACAAGAAATTGATAAAGGGGATATCACCACTAATCCCACAGAAATACAAACTACCATCAGAGAATACTATAAACACCTCTATGCAAGTAAACCAGAAAATCTTGAAGAAATAAATTCCTGCACACATACACCCTCCCAAGACTAAAGCAGGAAGAAGTTGAATCCCTGAATAGACCAATAACAAGTTCTGAAATTGAGGTAGTAATTAATAGCACAACAACCAAAAAAAAGCCCAGGACCAGGATTCACAGCCGAATTCTACCAGATATACAAAGAGGAGCTGATACCATTCTTTCTGAAACTATTCCAAAGAATAGAAAAAGAGGGACTCCTTCCTAACACATTTTATGAGGCCAGCAGCATCCTGATACCAAACCCTGGCAGAGAAGCAAGAAAAAGAAAATTTCAGGCCATTATCCCTGGTGCACATCAATGTGAAAATCCTCAGTAAAATACTGACAAACTGAATCCAGCAGCACATCAAAAAACATATACACCACGATCAAGTTGACTCTGTCCCTGGAATGCAAGGTTGGTTCAAAATATGCAAATCAATAAACATAATCCATCACATAAACAGAACCCATTACCAAAAAAAAAAAAAAAAAAAAAAAAAAACCACACACACACACACACAATTATCTCAATAGGTGCAGAAAAGGCCTTCAAAAAAATTCAACATGACTTCATGCTAAAAACTCAAACTAGCTATTATTGGGACATATCTCAAAAAGTGGGCAAAGGACATGAACAGTATCATACTGAATGGGCAAAAACTGGAAGCATTCCCTTTGAAAACTGGCACAAGACAAGGATGCCCTCTCTCACCACTCCTATTCAATATAGTATTGGAAGTTCTGGCTAGGGCAATCAGGCAAGAGAAAGAAATAAAGGTATTCAAATAGGAAGAGAGGAAGTCAAATTGTCTCTGGTTGAAGATGACATGATTGCACATTTAGAAAACCCCATAATCTCAGCCCAAAATCTCCTTAGGCCGGTAAGCAACTTCAGCAAAGTCTCAGGATACAAAAGCAATGTGCAAAAATCACGAGAATTCCTGTACACCAATAATAGACAAACAGAAAGCCAAATCATGAGTGAACTCCCATTCACAACTGCTGCAAAGAGAATAAAATACCTAGGAATACAACTTACAAGGGATGTGATGGACCTCTTCAAGAACTGCAAACCACTACTGAAGGAAATAAGACACAAACAAATGAAGAAACATTCCATGCTCATGGATAGGAAGAATCAATATCGTGAAAATGGCCATAATGCCCAAAATGCTATCCCCATCAAGCCACCACTGACTTTCTTCACAAAATTAGAAAAAAACTACTGTAAATTTCAAATGGAAACAAAAGAGAGACTGTATAGCCATGACAATCCAAAGCAAAAAGAACAAAGCTGGAGACATCACGTTACCTGACTTCAAGCTACACGACAAGGCTACAGTAACCAAAATAGCATGGTACTGGTACCAAAGCAGATATATAAACCAATGGAACATAACAGAGGCCTCAGAAATAACTCCACATATCTACAACCATCTCATCTTTGACAAACCTGACTAAAACAAGCAATGGGGAAAGCACTGCCTATTTAATAAATGGTGTTGGGAAAACTAGCTAGCCGAATGCAGAAAACTGAAACTGGACCCCTCCCTTAAACCTTAAACAAAAATTAACTCAAGATGGACTAAAGACTTAAATGTAAGTCCTAAAATATAAAAACTCTAGAAGAAAATCTAGGCAAAACCATTCAGGACAGAGGCATGGACAAAGACTTAATGACTAAAACACCAAAAGCAATGGCAACAAAAACCAAAATTGACTAATGGGATCTAATTAAATTAAAGAACTTCTGTACAGCAAAAGAAACTATCATCAGAATGAACAGACAATCTACAGAATGGGAGAAAATTTTTGAAATCTATCCATCTGACAAAGGCCTAATATCCAGAATCTATAAGAACTTAAACAAGTTTATAAGAAAAAAAAATTCAAAAAGAGGGCAAAGGATATGAACAGACACTTCTCAAAAGAAGACATTTATGAAAAAAGCTCATCATCACTGGTCATTAGAGAAATGCAAATCAAAACCACAATGAGACAGCATCTTATGACTGTTAGAAGGGTCATCATTAAAAAGTGAGGAAACAACAGCAGCTGGAGAGGACATGGAGAAATAGCAAAGCTTTTACACTGTTGGTGGGAGAGTAAATTAATTCAACCATTGTGGAACACAGTGTGGCAATTCCTCAAGGATCTAGAACTGGAAATGCCATTAGACTCAGCAATCCCATTACTGGGAATGTACGCAAAAGATTATAAATCATTCTACTATAAAGACACATGCACACGTACGTTTCTTGCAGCACTGTTCAGAATAGCAAAGACATGGAACCAACCCAAATGTCCATCAATGATTGACTGCATGAAGAAATGTGGCACATATATGCCATGGAATACTATGCAGTCATAGAAAAGGATGAGTTCTTATCCTTTGCTGGGACATGGATGAAGCTGGAAACCATCATTCTCAGCAAACTAACACAGGAACAGAAAACCAAACAATGAATGCTCTCACTTATAGGTGGGAGTTGAACAATGAGAACACATGGACACAGGGAGGGGAACATCACACACTGGGCCCTGTCATGGGGTGGGGAGGCTAGGGGAGGGATAGCATTACAAAAAATACCCAATGTAGATGACGAGTTGAGGGGTGCATCAAACCACCATAGCATCTTCTGCACATGTATCCTAGAACTTAAAGTATAACAAAAAAGTTGATAAGCTTGACTTTATTAAAATTAAAAATGTGTACTCTGCAAAAAGACTGCAGAGGGAATGAAAATACGAGCCACAGACTAAGAGAAAATACTTATGAAATATAGATTTGTTAAAAAACTGTTATCCAAAATACACGAAGAACTCTTAAAATTCAACAAGAAAACAACCAATTAAAAACAGGCTAAAGATATTAATGGGAATCTCACCAAAGTAGATATATCGATGAACAATGAGCAAATGAAAAAAACTTCATATTCCATGGACTTTGGATTATAATGATATG
>NW_022324643.1:0-11206 GCF_002776525.5 Piliocolobus tephrosceles | reverse complement strand
CCATTCTCCTGCCTCAGCCTCCCAAGTAGCTGGGACTACAGGCGCCTGCCACCTCGCCTGGCTAGTTTTTTTATATTTTTTAGTAGAGTCGGGGTTTCACCATGTTAGCCAGGATGGTCTTGATCTTCTGACCTCGTGATCCGCCCGTCTCGGCCTCCCAAAGTGCTGGGATTACAGGCTTGAGCCACTGCGCCCAGCCTAAAATGTAGGTTTCTCAATTGTAACTAATGTACCATTCTGGTAAATGATGCTGATAATGGAGTAAACTATGCTTCTGTGGGCTCAGGGATTATGTAGAAAAATAGTCATACCTTTCTATCAATGTAGCTGTGAACCTAAAATTCCTCTAAAAAATAGAGTCTTAAAAAAATCTACTGGGTAGAAAATTTAGATTATGTCTATAAAAATTCCGAAGAGGATTAAATTTTATTCAGAATATGATTAAATAAACGACAAAGGCATGTCATAGACAATATGATTTACTTGAGTTGGGAGAATATCATAATTGTCTTTTGAAATTCAGAGGTATTATATACATCGCCATGTTGGTAACTGGGCTTTGTGAAGAAGGTAGTATTTTCCTAAGATTAGAGACTGATGGAAAAACAGGGCATCCCTTTCTTCTGCAGAAAAAACAAACCCAGCCACTCTCAATAAATACAGATACGCTAGTAAATATATCTCTTAATCGATGACTTTCATGTTATAAGAGCTAGTTCTGCTTTTTACTCTTAGGAGCTACAAGACTTTCAAGTAGAGATATAAGTCATTTACAGCTCAACTGGGTAAAGAGTTGATTAGCGAGACTAGAGAAAAAAATAGGAAGGCCGGATTGTGATGAAGGGATTTACCAAGCCTTTTAGAAGTGGTACTTTATTGAGATTAATGGGTGAGATCAGAACAGAACCCAGTCAAAAAAATGAATTACATAGTGGATAAGACGTGTCAGATAAAAAAGGAAGTCTAAATGTAAACCAACTAATAGTGAGAAGATTGAGTTTCTTTTCAATTATGTGATCAAAATGTCATGAGAATAGGAGGAAAGGCTTGGAGTATCCTGCAGTGATAAATTTCTGATGAGGTAAATATTTTGTACGTATAAATCCCATGTGGATAGCTTTAGATGGGCTGTATGTGTGTTTGGTACTGCTTCTGTCAATGTTTATATTGAGCCATACTCAGACCCTGTACGTTACTACTTGATTCTCAGTTCTACCGTAGCCATTTAGTTCTCAGTCCTGGAGAGAAATAAAATTAGAACAAAGATGGGCAAACATTGACAATAGCAGCAAGTAATAACTGATAGTCAGCTTGCCAAAGGGGCTATAAGAAGTAAGATGCAGCGTTCAAAAAGTATGTAATAATTCTAGGTTTTACATAATGGATATGAATATGTGAGCCTGATTTATCAAGATAAGTGGGACTGAGGTAAGATTTATTTAAAAATAGTGATATTGAAAACGTTAACTCATTTGGTGCAGTGGTGTGCACATGTAGTCACAAGTACTGAGGATGATGAGGCAGGAGTACAACTTGTTCCCAGAAATTTGGGCCAAGCCTGAGCAACATAGCGAGCCCCATCTTAAAGAAAAAAATAATTAAAAAAAGATAACCACCAAATACGTGGCAAATTTTTTGGGGGGTCCACTTCCTTTTTCAACAGTGTTATGTTGTTGAGAAATAGCTGAAATGAGTCAGAACTACTTATGTTGTTTCCTTAATATGTAAGGTTGAAAATGTTTCTTAACATCTTTGACACTCAATTTCAGTAACTGTAAAATGGTACCTATATTATATATACACATATATCATTGATTTAATAGAATGATTAATAAAATACCCACTTATACCAAATATTCTCTATGTATGTAATGTATAATGCTGTCTCCTTATACACAGACACATACGTACTTGATGTGACATAGACATAGACTGATGTTCAATCAAGAGAAGCTAAAATTGCAGTTTTGATTAGTAGGTAAAAGAAAATATAAAGTAACATTTTTAGGTAGGTCTGATTTCAAATGCCAACTATTGACCCTTTTCACCTTTTCCATTAATAATTGGATGAAGACTCTTCAGATTTGATTCCTATACTGTGACCAACATTTAAAATGGAATTTTTGAAATATAATGAGAAAAAGAGCTCCTCTTGTGTTTAAGCTTCGATAGCCACACATTGCATCACGCAACAACTCAGAACTTACACAGTCAAATGCAGGTGAAATTATCGATGATACTCTTTCCTTTGTGCAAGAAGAAAACTGGTCTGACAAAAAGAACAAAACAGAAACAAACAAACAAAAAAAAAGAAAATGGAACAAAAAATGCATTCAAATTCACCAATCAGAAAGCTGACATCATCTAAAGCAAATGAAATGCTTGTTTCTTGTAGCTTTCTTTAACCAATATCTCGTTATTCTGATCTCAATTCCATTCCCTGAAGCCATGAGCCACTCTCTTGAGTTTCTTTTTTCTCAACAGGTGATGTAAGAATGAGAATAACATGTGCAGAGATATCTATCTGATGTCAATAATTTCATTTTAATGAAAAGTTTGTTTTCCCATTTTTATTTGATAGGTGTGATGATGTATTCCTGGAATTGAAATGAACCTTCTTTATATTTTCTTTTATTAATAAAGATATCTATTGAAACACAGTCTAAAAGGTTTTTATAAAATGAAAATAAGGTGTCAAACCTATTACTTAGGCAAACCACTAATTTTTATGCAGATTAAAATGCAATACAGAATGCACATTTATTCATATTACACTGTGCCCACGAGGGAGAAATCAATCTCTGCAATAAACAAAACTTTACGCCTTGTTGGAAAACTCAAATCTCAAAATCCAAAGGCAACTTCACATTTTGTGACGCAGAACAAATACCGCAACCCCATTATGTATCTTCGGTATTCTACCCTGTTGGACAAATTCTGAGACTCTTTCATAGATCCTAAGTCTATCACCATAATTTTTTTTTTTCAACTGCATGGTATCAATATCTCATTAAATAGCTATTGTTTCCTACTCTTGTCTGCAAGGTATACCTTTCTCTTTGTTAAGTATAGCATGGTCTCTCCTCTCTCAGTGTCCAAAAACTTCTCTTTCCTTGCTCACTAGGAGATAATTTCTTGGGAGTCTTAAGTTTCACTCATGTATAAATCATAATTTTGCTATATTAAGAAACACAGATATTGTAGTCACCCAGCTACTGGCTGGTATTCATTCATCTCCTTTTTCCCTAAAATAAAGGACAAGGGCTTTTTAAACATTCTGAGTCTATAGTCTTACTTTCTACAAGATAAAATGCATCCGAAATAATGCTTCCCAAATAATATTGCTAAATAATCCAACTAACGTAGTGTGTGTAATACTGGCATTTTTTATTATACTTGAAGTTCTGAAATACATTTGTGGAACGTGCAGGTTTGTAACACAGGTATACGCATGCCATGGTAGTTTGCTACACCCATCAACCCATCATCTGCATTAAGTATTTCACCTAATGCTACCACTCCCGTAGCCTCCCCACCCTTTGACAGGCTGTGGTGTGTGATATTCCCCTCCCTGGGTCCATGTGTTCTCATTGTTCAACTCCCACTTATGAGTGAGAACATGTGGTGTTTGGTTTTCTGTTCCTGTGTTAGTTTGCTGAGAATGATCATTTCCAGCTTCATCCATGTCCCTCCAAAGGACATGAACTCATCCTTTTCTATGGTTGCATATTATTCCATGGTGTGTATGTTCCACATTTTCTTTATCCAGTCAATCATTGATGGACATTTGGGTTGGTTCCACGTCTTTGCTATTCTGAACAGTGCTGCAATAAACATATGTGTGCATGTGTCTTTATAGCAGAATGATTTGTAATCCTTTGAGTATATACCCAGTAATGGGATTGCTGAGTCTAATGGTATTTCCGGTTCTAGATCCTTGAGGAATCACCACACTGTCTTCCACAATGGTTGAATTAATTTACACTCCCACCAACTGTGTAAAAGGGTTCCTATTTCTCCACATCCTCTCTGGCATCTGTTGTTTCCTCACTTTTTAATGATCACCATTCTAACTGGCATGAGGTGGTATCTCATTGTGGTTTTGCATTTCTCTAATGACAAGTGATGATCTTTATTTCACGTTTGTTGACTGCATAAATGTCTTATTTTGAGAAGTGTCTGTTCATATTCTTCACCCACTTTTTGATGGGTTTGTTTTTTTTCTTTTAAATTTGTTTAAATTCTTCGTAGAGTCTGAATATTAGCTCTTTGTCAGATGGACAGATTTCAAAAAATTTCTCCCATTCTGTAGGTTGCCTGTTCACTCTGATGATAGTTTCTTTTGCTGTGCAGAAGGTCTTTAGTTTAATTAGATCCCATTTATCAATTTTGGCTTTTATTGCCATTGCTTTTGGTGTTTTAGTCATGAAGTCTTTGTCCATGCCTCTGTCTTGAATGGTACTGCCTAGGTATTCTTCTATGGTTTTTATGGTTTTAGGTCTTAACGTTTAAGTCTTTAATCCATCTTGAGTAAATTTTTGTAGAAGGTATAAGGAAGGGGTCCAGTTTCAGTTTTCTGCATATGGCTAAACTGTTTTAAAAACCAAGAAACTAATTTTGGAGAGGATAAATAATTTATCACATACTATACAAGTGATAAAACCAGAACTTAAGGAAGCCCTGATTCTGAGAACCCCTGTTGGAACATCATGTTTCTCCTTTGATTAAAATACCCATTATATAGTTGTAGTGCTCTCTTCCAAGAAAATGTAGTCTTTCAGGTAATTGGTCTGAAAGTTTCTTTGTAGAGCAAACGACTTTGTAGAGAAAATAGCTTTGAAAAGTCTGTTGAGGGGCAGAACTCGGAAAGCATGCTAAGGCAGAAAGAGAAAGACACCTAGCTCAATAAAGAAAAGACGGAGGAAGCTAAAGAGCTTAGCAATGTCAGGGGGTAGGGTAAAGGGAATGGGTGGTCCCTGGATGCTAGAAAGAATGAACAAAGACTTTAAGGAAAGTCTGTCTCCTGGAGTTGATGGTGGTATGAACATACTTTTTGTGCACAATCTATAGTAAATCTCAGATTGCGCTTTATTTTAAAGAGGTTTTGTTTTTTTTTTTTTAAAGAATGTGGAGAAATGCCAAGTACCGGTGCAAGGATAGACTACTACAGCTGATGCCCACTGGGCATCTAACTTTTGGTATCATACCCATCACAGAAATATGCTGAAAATAGGTGAAAAGAGAAAAGGCATAACTTCTGCTGTCAAGGAACTTAAAATGTAGTTGAAATATGGAATAAAACTTAGAATATGTATTTAATATTTTAACTGGCTAGATTGGTGTTATGTGAATAATGTAGATAGATCCATTAGGGCCCTTACAGGGATTTAAATACATTTTAATGATATGTAAATAATATTAATGCCAGTTTTTACCAAAAAAAGTATAAAAAGAGCAAAGATATAGATTTATAAAATATATAAAAATAGTTTCTCTTTTTTATGTTACTTGATAAATATGGATTCCACTTTGATTTGAGGCCACAAGATTCATTTTGCTAATATCACAAGCTAGGATTGCTACATGAGGCAAAAAACCTACAACCTAGCATATGAATAAGAAGTCTCAATTTGTGTCCAACTCTAGTTATTTTAATTAAATAGATTAATTCTGTTCTCAGAATCAATGTTAGCGATCATGTGAACACAAGAAACAAAGGAAGTAAATGGTAAAATCTCTTCCTTCTATATTTTGCCATGAAAGAAACCAGGCCAGTGAAAGTGCTTTCTGGAGCTACCTAGACGCAGAGAATTTTCCAGCTGAGCCCTCTCTAATTGCATTCACAGAATAGGCATAATGTGTGACAGGCTTAGCAGCCTATCTCAATCTAAAGAATTCAGAGAAAAATAAAGCAGAAATCTAAAGAATAGAAACACAATGTAATTTTAACAGTGGGCTTACTTTTACTTTCCTAAGGTAATACACCCTAACATGTTCCACGGTAATAAGAACTATTTTTGTATTCTTGTGTGTTCTATTATATTCTGTCATGAGAACTATTTTTCAGAGAATTATATCTAAAAGTATTGTTATATTTTTCTTTATCATTCTAATGGCAGAGTTTATACTTCCAAGAACAGAACATTTTTCAAAAAAAAAAAAATCATTTGAGAAGGTCTCTAATGAGGGCAGTGTGTGAAGGGGGAGAAAGTATACATTCATTTTTGTGACAAATATTTTAATGCACAGAATATTATGGACAATTAATCCATTTGTATGACAGGCTTAGGATGACTACCATGGGACTTTGGAAAATATCATACTCTATATTGGTTTCTTTCTCCAAAAGGACAATTATTCATCTGGTGGAATATGGAAGAATACAAATTGAAAGTAGAAATTTCCTCTGCCAAACTACATATAGAAGAATTTCTCCAAGCAATTTCTGTAAACACCCATCTTTAAGCACTGTATGATACAATTGCCATAATTAATTAGCTTTATAGGACTGTGCTCGAGAAGGAAATTAAAGTAACTTTTTCTGATATATAATCATTATTATTGTAGCTAAAATTATAAACTATGCTGTTCTGATTACGTCAAGTTTTCCACAGGAAGTGAAATAAATATTTCTAGAAGTCATTAAGCTTTCCATAGGGTAAAAGAAAATTAAATGACAGTTATAAATATTTATCAGTCAGTGGAGTAACCAAAGATCTAGAGTTACAATGCAGGTGAGGTCAGAACTCCCTCAAATGTTTTTATGTATTTTCTATCCTTGTCATCTGATTAAAATATTTTTTCTGAAGAAGTTGATAAATAATATTGCCTACATAGGTAGATGAGGCTAGAAATCTGATCTTCCAATATTGCTGATTATCAGGCAACGTATCTAGAAGAGAAATCTAGACCAATGAAACCAGATTGTATCTCATTAGTATTTTTTTCTGAAGAATATTAAACTATGAAATATTGATTATACGTTTCTATATAAGCCAGTTTTGGAGGACACCAGCATAGTTTAGGACTGAGTTGAGTTATAGACAGACTTGAACTTTTGCTGAAAAGAGCAGAAAATATTGTATACTGTCTTAGCCCAGGTAAAATAGACAGTAACTAGGCAACCAAAACTAAAAACAAGACAAAACAAAACTAGAAACTAGTTTGGTAAAGCCCTTGTTACACTCTGTGGCACATACCCCATTTTTATCTTACCATATATGTAGTAAGTTGAAAGGTAGAACCTAGAAAGATATGCCCAAATCCCCAACATCTGTGAAATGTTAACCTATTCGAGAAATGGGTTTTTGCAGATATAATAAAGTTCAAATATTGAGATATGATCATCCTGGATTACCTGGGCAGGCCCTAAATCTAATGAGAAATGTTCTTCTAACAGAAAAAAAAAAAAAAAGAAAACAGATGTCACAGGAAGCAGCAAAGTGAAGACAAAAAGAGCCACAAGCCAAGGAATCCTAAGGATTACCAGGAGCTACAAACCAAGGAATCCTAAGGATTACCAGCAGCCATCAAAAGAAAAGCATGGACTGGATTCTCTCCGGAGCCTTGGGAGGAAGTGTAGCCCTGAGGACATCTTGATTTCAAACTCCTGGCTTTTAGGATTCTGAGAAAATGTATTTATATTACTTTAAGCCACACAGTTTGTGGTAATTTGTTACAGCAGCTCGAGGAAACTAATGCACCAGGTTATCTTCGAAGTGAAATGGTAAATATAAATATACTGAATGGTATATTTAATGGTAAATTAAAATACACCAAGAGAGTCACTTATAGGGAAAAATAAAAGATAGATATTCCATTTAACTGCCTAAGACGACTGCAAAGACATATGGATAAAACTTGTTGACAACTTAGAAGGCTGGCTTTGGCAAGATGAAAAGAAGTTCCAGGCGAGAATAATCCATGTGGACATAAATCTTCTCTATATCTACTAAGCAAAACATCTAATGAGAAAGACGATCTCTGTTTTGGTTTATGAAAAATTTTCCATCCATGAAACCCCATAGGGTAAAAGGGCATGTCTAGTGAAAGCTGGACAGACTTGAGTGACAAAAGTGGACTCCTGGCAGAAAATAGGTTGGATTTCTGGGAGAGACCAAAGAAAGGGAAAAACAAATTCTGGGTAATCTCTGGTTGTGGGCAACATGGATAAACCATTTACTATTGTCTCCCTGCAGTATAAACAATCTATTGCTCCCCATTAAGATGGCATGGGACACAAAAAACTTTGGGAGTGATTCTTGTGGAGCTGATGGAATATGTGGATTGCACCATATTTTGGTTCTTAATACTGCCTGTTTCAGAACACTTAATGAACTCTAGGGCTCTGTGTTTTTATTTTGTTTGCTTTGTTTTGTTTTGGGAAGGAAGTAGAAGTCCGTGAGGCGGCACACTGGTTTCAATTTTCCTAGATAGTCGTGTATTTATTTCAACTGCTTGGCTGACAGGGATAAGTGCTCAGACCCTATACTTTTAATTCTTTTCACCGTGTTCAGCATGATTTAACAGTTGACAGCCACTGTGATGTATCAGAAAGATTGTGCTGTGCAAAATATTCTTCCATTTGATAACAACAATTTCATTGTCATTGTATGGTGCCGGTGCCATGGGGAAGTCATGGTGATGTATTGGGATCATTTAGATCTTCCTAATGTAATTTTCTAGAAATCCTGAAACCTCTGCCCTGATTCATAGAAGGTTTCAGGCACAGTCCTGATTGTCCCTCTGGCTACAGTTTTCTACCTGTAAGTTAAGAAGACAGCAGAAAGCATTAAAAGGGGAGGGAGCATTCAGTGATATGGAGTGAATAAAATATTTTGGCACACTGACGGATTTATAGTCAGCTCTACTATTTACTTGCTGTGTGATATGGGAGACATTTCTTATCTGCACAGAGATCAACTTCTGTGTCAGTTAGAAACTATAAAGTGCTGCCAGAAACAGAAACTAAACTTTGATGGCTGAACGCAAATGGGTTTATTCTTGCCTCTAAAGTAAGCATGAGAAGACAGTCCAGAGTTGGTATGAAAACTCCAAAAAGTCATGGAAAACTTGGGTCCTTATCTCTGCTTTCTTTAGTAGATGTCTTCTGTCCTTAAGGCTACCTCAGATTCATGGTGGCTCCCATGATCACATCCACACTCCAGGCATGGAGCTAAAAATGTGTGCATTGGCAGGGAAGAGGATAAGAAGGGGACAAATATTTGCATTCTTCAGGAAACTTTCTAACAGAATTATCTGATACTATTTTGCTTACTTCTCATGTACCTTTCTAGTAGTCATAGAAATTAGAAAAGACCGTCTTTTTCTGGACACATTGCATCCCAGTTAAAAAGAAGTCCTATTACAAGGAATAAGTTTTTCTTTAAGTCATCCAAAACAACTGAGTAACTATCACTGCAAATGTACTCTAGTATGACTGAAAGTTGCCAAATTCATTTTCATATGAACCTTTGAGTTTTGCCCGCTGCCATGGTACATCTGATACCATAAGCATTGCATATGTTTCCTTTAGGTACTGGCTTTGATACAATGATCCATATCCTCTTCTCTCCTAACACACTGCTATTCATTCATTCATTCATTCACTCATTCATTCGTTCAGCATTTACTCTGATTCCACTGTGTGTCAGGTTCCAAACTGAATAAAATACAGTCTCTATTATACAAGGAGCTCGAAGTCTACTAGGGAAAACAGACAAACAGACATACCTAGAACACACACTTTTGCGAAGATAAACACATGAAAAAATTGTTTATAATGTTAAGAGTTGTGGAGCCACTAAGACAGGAGCGGTCAGGGAGGGGAGAATCCCAGAAATCCTCATGCCATCTTCCTGTTAAAGCCTCTTCCCCCCATCCCAGGATAACTTACCCTGAATTCTTAGAACCTGAATTGCTTCTTGAAACTTTGTAATGGTTGCCATCATACCATATGTGCTCATTTGTATCAGGCTGCTGTTAATCCACATGATATTTTCAAGATCTATCTATGTTTTTGCATGCAGCTGGAGCTTGTTTGTTGTTTTACAGTGTTCTTTTTTATGATAGTGTCACAATTTATTCAATCATTCCACTGTCAGTGGGAATTTTGGTAAATACTGGTTTTGGAATGTTACGAATAATCTTGCAATAACACTTTTTTGTAAATATATGTGCTTATTCCTATTGGGTATGTATTATAAAATTACTAGGGTATATTTCATGTGCGTATTTGTTTTTTAAGGATAATGCTCAACAGTTTTCCAAAGTAGTAGTATAAATTCTATTTCCATGTAAAATACCATTTATAGAAAGATGCCTCCATTGAGAGTTCTAGTTCGCCCACATCCTCATCAACACACAATGTTGAACTTAATCTCATCTTATCCTTTCTCCCCCAAATCTGTTTCTTCTACATCATAGTGACAGAGCTGCAGTCCATATTTGTGTGTCTGCACTGATTTCTCCCTTTCAGTCTCTAAATTCAATAAAGCACAAAGCACAATTATTCGATTTCTAAATATGTTTCTAATGTATCACTTCTCCCTCCTCTGTTGTAACTTTCCTACTCTAAACAAACGCAATATCTCACTTGGGCGACTGCAGTCGCTTTTCAGCTAGTATTTCCTTTTTTTTTCTCCCTTCAATCCAGTCTTCATAGAGAGATCAATGGGACATTCTGAGATGTGTTCAAAAGTCAATCATATTATTTGACATCTTGTTTAGAAACCCTTCATACAAATGGTACTATAATTCTAATGTTTTAAGGTTCATTCTTTAGTATGTATCGTAACATTATTCTTTTTATGGTTAAATAGCATTCCATTGTATAGATATGCCACATTTTTGTTTATCATTTTTTTTTTTGATACACATTTCTGTTATTCTCACCCTTTGGCTACTGTAAATGAGCTTCTATGAACATTACTGTACGTTATGCTAAATGGAAGAAGCCAGACACAAAAGGCCACATATTATGGGATACCATTTATACAAAATATCCAGAGTAGACACATCTATAGCAAGAAAACGCTGATTTGTGGTTTACAGGAGCATGGAAGAGGAATAATAAGAGTAACTACTTAATGAATATGAGAGTTCCATTCAAGGTAACAAAAGTTCAGAAATTAGATAATGCAGGTGGTTGAATAACACTGATTGGAGTTAATGCCAGAAAATCAAACACTTTAAATACTAGATTTTA
>NW_022324642.1:0-4470 GCF_002776525.5 Piliocolobus tephrosceles | reverse complement strand
TTAGCAACGGATCAATGAAAAGGAAAATGTAACTCTGTGAGTTGCATCAACATGTCAAAAGCCGGTTTCTCAGATCGCTTCTTTCCAGTTTTTATCTCAGGGTATTTCCTTTTTCACTACAGCCCTCAATGAGCTCCCAAATATCACTTGGCAGAATCCAGGACAACAGTGTTACGAATCTGCTCCAAGAAGGAAAAAGTGAATCTCTGTGTTATGAATTCACACATCAGAAAGCAACTTCTTAGAATGCACCTCAATGCGATTCAAGGTAGCACTTCTCAGGTTCCTTGAAGTGTTAGTCGACTGCTCCATGAAACTTATGTATAACTCTGTGAGATGAATTGACACATCACAAAGAAGTTTCTAAGAAAGCTTCTTCATAGTTTTTGTCGGAGGATATTTCCATTGTCACTGTACGCCTCATTGCGCTCAGAAGTATCCAATTGCAGATTTCAAGAAAACTGCGTTAGCAAACAGATCTCTGAAGAGAAAAGTGTAACTCTTTGATTTGCATTCACACATCATAATGCAGTTTCTCAGAATGCTTCTTTCCAGTTTTAATATAAGGATAATTCCTTTTTCACCATAGCCCTCAATGAGCTCTCAAATATCACTTTTCAGATTCCACGACTACACTGTTAGCAAATTGCTTCTTGAAGACAAAGTTGTAACTTGGTGAGATGAATTCACATGTCTCAAAGAAGTTTCTGAGAAAGCTACTTTCTAGTTTTTCCCTGAAGATATTTCCTTCGTCACCGTCAGCTTCATTGTGCTAAGAGATATCCCAATGCAGTTTTCAAGAAAAGAGTCTTGGCAAATTGATCAATGAAAAGGAACGTGTAACTCTGTGAGTTGCATCCACATGTCATGATGCAGTTTCTCAGAACGCTTCTTTCCACTTTTTATCTGAGGATATTTCCTTTTTCACCACAGCCCTCAATGAGCTCCCAAATGTCACTTGGCAGAATCCACGACAGCAGTGTTAGTAAACTGCTTCATGAAGACTAAGTTGTAACTCAGTGAGATGAATTCATATGTCACAAAGAAGTTTCTCAGAAAGCTAATTTCTAGTTTTTATCTGAGGATATTTCCTTTGTCACCGTCAGCTTCATTGAGCTAAGAGATATCCCAATGCAGATTTCAACAAAAGAGGCTTAGCAACGGATCAATGAAAAGGAAAATGTAACTCTGTGAGTTTCATCAACATGTCAAAAGCCGGTTTCTCAGATCGCTTCTTTCCAGTTTTTATCTCAGGATATTTCCTTTTTCACTACAGCCCTCAATGAGCTCCCAAATATCACTTGGCAGAATCCAGGACAACAGTGTTATGAACCTGCTGCCAGAAGGGAAAAGTGAAACTCTGTGTTATGAATTCACACATCAGAAAGCAACTTCTGAGAAAGTTTCTTTCTAGTTATTATCTGAGGATATTTCCATTTTCACCGTAGGCCTCAATGCGCTCTCAAATATCACTTTGCAGATTCCACGAAAAAACTGTTAGCAAACTGCTTCATGAAGACTAAGTTGTTACTCTGTGAGATGAATTCACATATCATGAAGAAGTTTGTCAAAAAGCTTCTTTCACGTATTTAATTGAGGATATTTGCTGTAGCAGTGTATGCCTCAATGCGTTCCAAGGTAGCACTTCTCAGGTTCCTCAAAGACAGTGTTAATCGACTGCTCCACGAAAAGTAAGTGTAACTCTGTGAGATGAATTGACACATCACAAAGAAGTTTCTAAGAAAGCTTCTTTGTAGTTTTTGTCTAATGATATTTCCTTTGTCACTGTAAGCCTCAATGCGCTCTTAAGTATCCAATTGCAGATTTCAAGAAAACTGTGTTAGCAAACTGATCACTGAAGAGAAAACTGTAACTCTGTGAGTTGCATTCACACATTATAATGCAGTTTCTCAGAATGTTTCTTTCCAGTTTTAATCTGAGGATATTTTCTTTTTCACCATAGCCCAAGTGAGCTACCAAATATCACTTTGCAGATTCCACGTCAGCAGTGTTAGTAAACTGCTACGTGAAGACAAAGTTGTAACTCGGTGAGATGAATTCACATGTTACAAAGGAGTTTCTCAGAAAGCTACTTTCTAGTTTTTTTTCTGAGGATATTTCCTTTCTCACCGTCAGCTTCATGGTGCTAAGAGATATCCCAATGCAGGTTTCAAGAAAAGAGTCTTAGCAAGGGATCAATGAACAGGAAAGTGTAACTCTGTGAGTTGCATCCACATGCCACAAGGCAGTTTCTCAGAATGCTTCTTTCCAGTTAGTAGCTGAGGATATTTCCTTTTTCATCCCAGCCCTCAATGAGCTCCCAAATATCACTTGGCAGAATCCACATCAACAGTGTTGGAAACCTACTGCAAGAAGGGAAAAGTGAATCTCTGTGTTATGAATTCACACATCAGAAAGGAACTTCTGAGAAAGCTTCTACCTAGTTATTATCTGAGGATATTTCCGTTTTCAGCATAGGCCTCAATGCGCTCCCAAATATCTCTTTGCAGATTCCATGAAAACACTGTTAGCAAACTGCTACAAGAAGGGAAGGGTGAATGTCTTTGTGATGAATTCACAAATCACCAAGCAATTTCTCAGAAACCTTCTTTCTAGATTTTATCTGAGGATATTTCGGTTTTCACCATGTGCCTCCATGCACTCCCAAATATCACTTTGCAGATTCCATGACAGCAGTGTTAGCAAACAGCTTCATGAAGACAAAGTTGTAAGTCCGTGAGATGAATTCACATATCACAAAGAAGTTTCTCAGAAAGCGACTTTCTAGTTTTTGTTTGAGGATACTTCCTTTGTCTCTTTCAGCTTCATGCACTAAGCAATAACCCAATTCAGATTTCAAGAAAAGAGTGTTAGCAAACGGATCTATGAAAAGGAAAGTGTAACTCTGTGACTTGTGTTCACAGGTCACAATGCAGTTTCTCAGAACGCTTCCTTCCAGTTTTTATCTGAGGATATTTCCTTTTTCACCATAACCCTCACTGAGCTCCCAAATATCACTTTGCAAATTCCACGAGAATAGTCTTATCGAACGGCTTCATGAGGAAAAAGATGTAACTCCGTGAGATGAATTCACAGATCACATTGAAGTTTCTCAGAAAGCTTCCTTCTCATTTTTAACGGAGGATATTTCCTTTGGCCCTATAGTCTTCAAAGGGATCCAAAATATCAGTTCTCATATTCCACAAAAAACAGGGCTAGCCAACGGCTCCATGAAACACAGAAGTAACTCAGTGAGTTGAATTCCCACATCACAGAGCTGTTTCTCAGAAAGCTTCTTTCGTCTTTGAGCTGAGGCTATTTGTGGTCTTGGAGCGCCACCCTGTGTCATATTGCTGTTTTTGTGAAAACACTGTTAGCAACCTCCTGAATGAAAACAATCATCTAACCCTGTGAGCTGAATTCACCCACAACAAAGAAGTTTCTGAGAAGTCTTCTCTGCAGATTTGTCTAACGATATTTCATTATTTACCATGGGGTTCAACGATATCCAAGACATCAATTCTGAGCTTCCACAAAGTCAGTGCAACAGACTCCTCCATGAAACAGTGGTGTAACACTTTGAAATGGATTCACACATCACAAAGCAGTTTCTCAGAAAGCTTCATTCCGGTTTTTCTCGGAGGATATTTCCTTATTCACCATAGCCCTCAATGAGCTCCCAAATATCACTTTGCAGACTCCATGACAACAGTGTTATCAAACGGTTTCGTGAAGACAAAGTTGTAACTTGGTGAGACAAATTCACATGTCACAAAGAAGTTTCCCCGAAAGCTACTTTCTAATTTTTCTTTGAGGATATTTCCTTAGTCACTGTCAGCTTCATTGCGCTAAGAGTTATCCCAATGCAGATTTCAAGAAAAGAGTCTTAGCAATGGATCAATGAAAAGGAAAGTGTAACTCTGTGAGTCGCATCCACATGTCACAAGGCAGTTTCTCAGAACACTTCTTTCCAGTTTTTATCTGAGGATATTTCCTTTTTCACCACAGCCCTCAATGAGCACCCAAATATCATTTGGCAGAATCCATGACAACAGTGTTAGGAACCTGCTGCAAGAAGGGAAAAGTGAATCTCTGTGTTATGAATTCACACAACAGAAAGCAACTTCTCAGAAAGCTTCTTTCCAGTTATTATCTGAGGATATTTCCATTTTCACCATAGGCCTCAATGCGCTCCCAAATATCACTTTGCAGATTCCACAAAAACACCGCTAGCAAACTGCTTCATGAAGACTAAGTTGTTACCCTGTGAGATGAATTCACATATTACAAAGAAGCTTGTCACAAAGCTTCTTTCAAGTTTTTAATTGAGGATATTTCCTGTAACAGTGTAGGCCTCAATGCAATCCAAGGTAGCACTTCTCAGGATTCTCAAAGACAGTGTTATTCAACTCCCCCATGAAACGTAGGGGTAACACTGTGAGATGAATTGACACATCACAAAGAAGTTTC
>NW_022324641.1:0-15419 GCF_002776525.5 Piliocolobus tephrosceles | reverse complement strand
TTTTTAATTGGACGACATTTCACTTTTTGCCATAGTCTTCAATGGGCTCCAAATATCACTCTTTTGGTTTTACAGGAACAGTGTTCAAACTGTGCCTCATGAAAAGAACGTTATAACTCCCTGAGTAGAATACTAACATCACAAAGCGGTTTCTCAGAAAGCTTCTCTCCAGTTTTTATCTGACTATATTTGCTATTTCACCATAGGCCCAAATGTAATTCCAAATATCCCTTCGCGGATAGATCCACGAGGGAGTTTTAAGCTCCGTAATATAAAGAAAGCTTCATCTATGTGAGATGAATAAACATCGCAAAAAGCAGAATCACAGACAGGTTCTTTAAAGTTTTTATCTGAAGATATTTCCTTTCTCACCATATTCCAGAATGTGTTCCCCTAGGACCCTTCTTCGATCCCTCCATGACAGTTTCCAAGCTGCGTAATGTAAAGAACGCTTTATCTATGTGAGATGATTACACACATCACAGATGTATCCTAGAAAGCTTCCTTCTAGTTTTTGTCTGAGGATATTTCCCTTTTCACCATCGGCATCAACATGCTCCCGAATGTCACTTGGTACCTGTTTCTCCAAAAGGGTTTGCCGATGCTGTATGAGAAGAGATTTATAACACTGTGACTGGAATGCACACGTCACAATGTAGTTCCTCAGAAAGCTTCTCTCCAGTTTGGTTCTGAACATATTTCCTTTTTCACCGTTAGCCTCAAAGTGCTCCCGAATATCTCATCACACGCTAAACGCACACAGGGCTAGAAAACTGCTCAATGAAAAGAGAGACTTAACTGAGTGAGAGAAATTAAGACAACACAGAACCGTTTCACAGAAAGCTTCCTTCGGGATTTTACCTCAGGATATTTCTTTCTCCATATTCTAAGGATCGTTCCCTTATGTCCTTCCTCAGATTCTACAAAAACAGTGATTCCAAGTTGCTCAATACAAAGAATGGTTTAGCTCTATGAGACAAATACACACATCACAAAGCAGTTGCTCAGAACGTTTCTCTGCAGGTTTCATCGGAAACCATTTCCTCGCTCCTCACAAGCCTCCAGGTGACAATAAATATCCCCTCACAGATTCTCAAAAGACAGAGTTATGAAACTGGGCAACATAGAGTAAGCATTAGCTCTGTGAAGTGAATGCACATATCGGAGAGCAGATTCTTGGAACGCTTCTTCCTCGATTTTATTTCAGTATATTTCACTATTCGCCATATTCCTCAAAGCGTTCTGAAATATCACTTTTTCGGTTTCAGAGGATCAGGATCAAACACTGCTTTGGGAGAAAAGAGCTTTAACTCCCTGAGTGGAATGCATACATCTCAAAGTAGTTTCTCAGAAAGCTTCTATCCAATTTTTATCTGGAGATAACTCCTCTTTCACTGTAGGCCTGAATTTGCTCCCGAATGTCTCTTTGCAGAACTGTTCATGACGGAGATTCCAAACTGCATAATATAGTTAAAGTTTTAACTATGCGTGATGAATAAGTATATCTAACACAAAGCAGGTTCACAAAAATATTCTTTACAGTTTTTTTTTTCTGAGGATATTTACTTTTTCACCACATTCGTCACTATACTCCCGATTATCTTTTGGTAGCTTTTTCTCCAAAAGGGATTCCAGAATCCTCTAGGAGAAGAAAGGTATATTTCTGTGAGTGGAATGCACACGTCACAAAGCAGCTCCTCAGAAAGCTTCTCTCCAGTTTCTATCTGAAGACGTTTCCCTTCTCACTGTAAGCCTCAAAGCCCTCCAGAATATCCCTTCGCAGACTAAAGAAAAAGAGAGTTATGATACAGCTCACTGAAAAGAGAAGCTTAACTCTGTGAGTGGAATTCATGTGACACAGAGCAGTTTCACAGAAAGCTTCTTTCTGGTTTCTCTCTGAGGTTATTTCTTTTTCAGGATATTCTAAATAGCGTTTCCAAATATCCTTTCTCAGATTCCACTTGAAGAGTGATTGCAAGCTGTTCATTCCAAAGAATGATTTAACTCTATGAGATGAATACAAACATCACAAAATAGTTGCGCAGAAAGCTTCTCTCCGATTTTTGATGGAAGACGTTGCCTTGCCTAACACATGCCTCCGGTCTCCACTTACTATCCCTTCCCAGAACCCTCAAAGACCGACTTTCAAACTGGGAAATGTAGAGTAACCTTTAACCCTGTTATAAGAATGGACATGTCACAGAGCAGTTTCTTCGAGTGCCTCTTTCTGTTTTTTATTGGACGACATTTCACTTTTTGCCATAGTCTTCAATGTGCTCTGAATATCACTCTTTTGGTTTTACAGGAACAGTGTTCAAACTGTGCCTTATGAGAAGAAAGCTATAACTCCCTGAATGGAATGCACACATCACCAAGCCGTTTTTCAGAAAGCTTCTCTCCAGTTTTTATCTGACTATATTTCCTTTTTCACCATAGGCCCGAATGTGATCTCAAATATCCCTTCCTGGAACCATTCATGAGGGAGTTTCCAAGCTGCGTAAAGTAAAGAAGCTTCATCTATGTGAGATGAATAAACATAGCAAAAAGCAGATTCACAGAAAGCTTCTTTCCAGTTTTTATCTGAAGATTTTTCCTTTTTCACAAGAATCCAGAATGTGCTGCTGAAGGTCCCTTTGTGGATCCGTCCATAACAGATTCAAGCTGCATAATGTAAAGAAACCTTTACCTATGTGATAAGATTACACACATCACAGAATAGTTTCCTAAAAAGCTTCTTTCCAGTGTTTTTTTGAGGCTATTTCCCTTTTCACCATTGGAATCAACATGCTCCCGAATATCACTTGGTACCTCTTTCTCCAAAAGGGTTTCCCCGATGCTGTATGAGCAGAGAGGTATAAAACTGTGACTGGAATGCACACGTCACGAATGCACACATCACAGAGCAGTTCCTCGGAAAGCTTCTCTGCAGTTTCGGTCTGAATATATTTACTTTTTCACCATAAGCCTCAAAGTGCTCCCGAGTATCTCATCACACCGTAAACATACACAGGCCTAGAAAACTGCTCCATGAAAAGAGAGGCTTATCTGAGTGAGAGGAGTTAAGACGACAAAGAGCAGTTTCACAGAAAGCTTCCTTCTGGATTTTACCTGAGGATAGTTCTTTCTCCATATTCTAAGGATCGTTCCCAAATGTCCTTCCTCAGATTCCACAAAAACAGTGATTTCAAGCTGCTCAATCCAAAGAATGGTTTAACGTTTGGAGACGAATACAGACATTGCAAAGCAGTTGCTCAGAACGTTTCTCTGCAGGTTTCATCGGAAGACATTTCCTCACTCACCACTAGCCTCCGGACGTCACTAAATATTTCTTCACAGATTCTTCAAAGACAAAGTTTCGAAATTAGGCAACACAGAGTAAGCATTAGCTCTGTGAACTGAATGCACATATCAGAGAGCATATTCTTGGAATGCTTCATCCTCGATTTTATTTCAGGATATTTCACTATTTGCCACAGTCCTCAATGCGTTCCGAAATATCACTTTTTCAGTTTCACAGGAAGAGTGATCAAACACTGCCTTGTGAGAAAAGACGTATAACTCCCTGAGTGGAATGCATACATCACAAAGTGGTTTCTCAGAAAGCTTCTATCCAGTTTATATCTGAAGATATTTACTCTTTCATCATAGGCCTGAATGTGCTTCTGCATGTCCCTTTTTGGATCTGTGCATGACTGAGTTTCTAAACTGCATAATACAATTAAGGTATTAACTATGCAATACGAATAAATATATCTAACAGAAAGCAGTTTCACAGAAATCTTCTTTCCATTTTTTGTCTGAGGATATTTCCTTTTTCACCATAGTCATTGCTATACTCCCGAATATCTCTTGGTAGCTTTTCCTCCAAAAGGGATTAAGGAATCCTCTAGGACAAGCAATGTATATTTCTGTGAGTGGAATGCACACACCAAAAAGCAGTTGCTCTGAAGCCTTCTCTCCAGTTTCTATCTGAAGACGTTTCCTTTCTCACTGTAAGCCTCGAAGCACTCCTGAATATCCCTTCACAGACTAAACAAAAACATTCTTATGATACAGCTCAATGAAAAGAGAAGCTCAACTGTGTGAGCAGAATTCACGTGACACAGAGCAGTTTCACAGAAAGTTTTCTTCTGGTTTCTTTCTGAGGTTATTTATTTTTCAGGATATTCTAAGGTGGATTTCCAAATGTCCTTTCTCAGATTCCACAGAAACGGTGATTTCAAAATGCTCAATCGAAAAAATGATTTAACTCTCACAGATGAATGGAAACATCACAAAAGTGTTGCGCAGAATGATTCTCTCCGATTTTCAATTTAAGACATTTCCGTGCCTCACACAGGTCTCCGTTCACCACTTATTATCCCTTCGCAGAACCCTCAAAGACCGACGTTCAAACTGGGAAAGGCAGAGTAAGCTTTAACCCTGTGAAAAGAATCAATATGTGAGAGAGCAGTTTCTTCGAATGCTTCTTTCTGTTTTTTATTGGACGACATTTCACTTTTTGCCATAGACTTCAATGTGCTCTGAATATCACTCTTTTGGTTTTCCAGGAACAGTGTTCAAACTGTGCCTTATGAGAAGAAAGTTATAAATCCCTGAGTGGAATGCGAAAATCACCAAGCAGTTTCTCAGAAAGCTTCTCTCCAATTTTTATCGGACTATATTTCCTATTTCACCATAGGCACGAATGTTATCTCAAATATCACTTGGAGGATCCATCCATGAGGGAGTTTCCAAGCTGTGTAATGTAAACAAAGCTTCATCTATGTGAGATGAATAAACATAGCAAAAAGCAGATTCACAGAAAGCTTCTTTTCAGTTTTTATGAACATATTTCCTTTCTCACCATAGTCCAGAATGTGCTCCCGAAGGTCCCTTCGTGGATCCCTCCATGACAGTTTCCAAGCTGAGTAATATAAAGAAAGTTTTATATATGTGACATGATTACACATATCACAGAGTAGTTTTCTAGAAAGCTTTTTTCCAGTTTTTGTCTTAGGCTATTTCCCTTTTCACCACCGGCATCAACATGCTCCCAAATATCACTTGTTACCTGTTTCTCCAAAAGGGTTTCTCCGAAGCTGTATGACAAGAGAGGTATAACACGGTGATTGGAATGCACACATCACAAAGCAGTTCCTTGAAAAGCTTCCCTCCAATTACGGTCTGATCATATTTCCTTTTCCACCGTTAGCCTCAAAGTGCTCCCAAATATCCCAGCACATGCTAAACATACACAGTGCTAGAAAACTGCTCAATGAAAAAAGAGGCTTATCTGAGTGAGAGGAATTAAGACGACACAGAGCAGTTTCACAGAAAGCTTCCTTCTGGATTTTACCTGGGGATATTTCTTTCTCCGTATTCTAAGGATCGTTCCCAAAGGTCCTCCCTCAGCAGACACAAAAACAGTGATTTCAAACTGCTCAATCCAAAGAATGATTTAAATCTATGTTATGAATACACACATCCCAAAGCAGTGGCTCAGAACATTTCTCTGCCGGTTTCATTGGAAGTCATTTTCTCCCTCACCACAAGCCTCAGGGCGTCACTAAATATCCCTTCACAGATTCTAAAAAGACAGAGTTTTGAAACTGGGAAAAATAGAGTAAGCATTAACTCTGTGAAGTGAATGCACTTATTAGAGAGCAGATTGTTGGAATGCTTCTTCCTCGATATTATTTCAGTATATTTCACTATTCGCCATAGTCCTCAATGCATTCCGAAATATCACATTTTCGGTTTCAAAGGAACAGTGTTCAAACACTGCCTTGTCAGAAAAGAGGTATGACTCCCTGAGTGGAATGCATACATCACAAAGTAGTTTCTCAGAAAGCTTCAATCCAGTTTTCATCTGAAGATATCTACTCTTTCACCATAGGCCTGAATGTGCTCCCGAATGTCCCTTCACAAATCTGTGCATGACGGAGTTTCCAAACTGTGTAATATAATTAAAGTTTTAACTATGCTAGATGAATAAATGTATCTAACACAAAGCAGTTTCAAAGAAATCTTCTCTCCATGTTTTGTCTGAGGATATTTCTTTTTCACCATAGTCGTCACTATACTCCCGAATATCTCTTGGTAGCTTTTTCTGCAAAAGGGATTCCGGAATCCTCTAGGAGAAGAAAGGTATATTTTTGTGAGTGGAATGCACACATCACTAAGCAGCTACTCCGAAATCTTCTCTCCAATTTCTATCTAAAGACGTTTCCTTTCTCACCGTAAGCCTCAAACTCCTCCAGAATATCCCTTCGCAGGCTAAACAAAGACAGTGTCATGATACAGTTCAATTAAAAGAGAGCTTAATTGTGTGAGCAGAATTCACCTGACAAAGAGCAGTTTCACAGAATCTTTTCTTCCGGTTTCTCTCTGAGGTTTTTTTTTTTTTTTTTTTTTTTTTCAGGATATTCTAAAAAGGATTTCCAAATGTCCTTTCTCAGAGTCCAGAAAAGAGTGATTTGAAACTGCTCAGTCCAAAGAATGATGTAACTCTATGAGATGAATACAAACATCACAAAAGTCTTGTTCAGAAGGCTTCTCTCCAATTTTCGATGGAAGACATTTCCTTGCTCATCAGAAGCTCCTGGTTGCCACTTACTCTCCCTTTCCAGAACTCTCAAAGACCGACTTTGAAACTGGAAAATGTAGAGTAAGCTTTAACCTGTGAAAAGAATGGACATGTCAGAGAGCAGTTTCTTCGAGTGCTTCCTTCTGTTTTTTATTGGACGACATTTCACTTATTGCCACAGTCTTCAATGTGCTCCGAATATCACTCTTTTGGTTTTACAGGAACAGTGTTCTAACTGTGCCTTATGAGAAAGAAGTTATAACTCCCTGACTGGAATGCACACATCACCAAGCAGTTTCTCAGGAAGCTTCTCTCCCGTTTTTATCTGACTATATTTCCTATTTGACCATAGGCCCGACTGTGATCCCAAACATCCATGAGGGAGTTTCCAAGCTGCGTAATGTAAAGAAAGCTCAACCTATGAGAGATGAATAAACATAGTAAAAATCAGATTCACAGAAAGCTTCTTTCCAGTTTTTATCTGAAGATATTTCCTTTTTCACCATAATCCAGAAGGTGCTCCTGAAGTTCCCTTCATGGATCCTTTCATGACAGTTTCCAAGATGCATAATGTAAAGAAAGCTTTATCTATGTGAGATGATTACACATATCACAGAGTAGTTTCCTAGAAAGCTTCTTTCCAGTTTTTGTCTGAGGCTATTTCCCTTTTCACCATCGGCATCAACATGTTCCTGAGTATCACTTGCTGCCTGTTTCTCAAAAAGGGTTTCCCCGACGCTGTATGAGAAGAGAGATATAACACTGTGACTAGAATGCACATGTCACAAAGCAGTTCCTCGGAAAGCTTTTCTCCAGTTTCTTTCTGAACATATTTATTTTTTCACCGTTAGCCTCAAAGTGCTCCTGAAATCCCATCACACGCTAAACATACACAGGGCTGGAAAACTGCTCAATGAAAAGAGAGGCTTACCTGAGTGAGAGGAATTAACAAAATACAGAGCAGTTTCACAGAAAGCTTCCTTCTGTATTTTACCTGAGGATATTTCTTTCTCCATATTCTAAGGATATTTCCTAAATGTCTTCCTTCAGATTTCACAAAAACAGTGATTTTAAGCTGATCAATCCAAAGAATGATTTAACTCTATGAGAAGAATACACACATCGCAAAGCAGTTGCTAAGAATGTTTCAATGCAGGTTTCATCGGAAGACGTTTCCTCGCTCACGACATGCCTCTGGGCATCACTAAATATCCCTTCACAGATTCTTCAAAGACAGAGTTTCGAAACTGGGCAACATAGAGTAAGCATTAACTCTGTGAAGTGAAGGCACATATCAGAGAGCAGATTCTTGGAACGCTTGTTCCTCGATTTTATTTCAGTATATTTCACTATTCGCCATAGTCCTCAATGCGTTCTGAAATATGACTTTTTCAGTTTCACAGGAACAGTGTTCAAACACTGCCTTGTGAGAAAATAGGTATAACTCCTTGAGTATAATGCATACATAACAAAGTAGTTTCTCAGAAAGCTTCTATCCAGTTTTTATCTGAAGATAAATCTTCTTTCACCATAGGTCTGAATGTGCTCCTGAATGTCCCTTCAAGGATCCTTGCATGATAACGTTTCCAAACTGCGTAATATAAGAAAAGTTTTAACTATCCGAGATTAATAAATATATCTAACACAAAGCATCTTCACAGAAATCTTCTTTCCAGTTTTTTTCTGAGGATATTTCCTTTTTCACCATACTCATCGCTATACTCCTGAATATCTCTTGGTAGCCTTTTCTCCAAAAGGCATTCTGTAATCCTCTAGGGGAAGAAAGGTATATTTCTGTGAGTGGAATGCACACGTCACAAAGCAGCTGCACAGAAAGCTTCTCTCCAGTTTCTATCTGAAGACGTTTCCTTTCTCACTGTAAGCCTCAAAGCACTCGTGAGTATCCCATTGCTGACTAAACAAAAACAGTGTTATAGTACTGCACAATGAAAAGAGTAGATTAACTGTGTGAGGAGAATTCACGTGACACAGAGCAGTTTCAGAGCTCCCAAATATCACTTTGCAGAATCTACGACAAAAGTGTTAGCAAACTGTTCTGAGAAGGGAAGGGTGGAACCCTGTGTGATGAAGTCAAACATCAGAAAGCAATCTCTCACAAAGCTTATCTCTAGTTATTATCTGAGGATGTTTCCTTTTTCACTGTGGGCCCCAAAGGGCTCCCAAATATCTCTTTGCAGATTGCACGAAAAGAGTGTTAGCAAACTGCTTCCTGAGAACTAGGTTGTAACTCTGTGAGATGAATTCACAGATCAAAAAAAAGTTTCTCAGAAAGCTTCTTTCACGTTTTGAACTGATGATATTTCCTTTATCATCGTAGGCCTCAATGCAATCCAAAGTAGCCCTTCTCAGGTTCCTCAAAGACAGTGTTAATGGACTGCTCCATGAAACATAAGTGCAACTCTTTGAGATGAATTCATTCATCACCAATAAGTTTCTAAGAAAGCTTCTTTCACATTTTCATCTGAGGATATTTCCTCTGTCACTGTAAGCTTCATAGCGCTAAGTAGTATTCCATTGCACATTTCAAGGAAACTGGGTTAGCAAACTGATCACTGAAGAGAAACGTGTAAATCTGTGAGTTGCATTCACACATCGCAATGCAGTTTCTCAGAAAGCTTCTTTCAGGTTTTATCTGAGGGTATTTCCTCTTTCACCATAGCCCTCAATGAGCTCCCAAATAACACTTAGTAGAATCCATGACACCAGTGTTAGCAAACTGTTCCAAGAAGGGAAGGGTGGAACTCTGTGTGATGAAGTCACACATCAGAAAGCAATCTCTCAGTAAGCTTCTCTATAGTTATTATCAAAGGATATTTCCTTTTTCACCATGGGCCCCAATGAGCTTCAAAATATCCCTTTGCAGATTCCACGAAAAGAGTGTTACGAAACTGCTTCCTGAGGACTGAGTTGTAACTGTGTGACATGAATTCACAGATCACAAAGAAGTTTCTCAGAAAGCTTCTTTCACGTTTTTTTTTCTCTTTTTTTTATTATACTTTAATTTCTACGGTACATGTGCATAACCTGCAGGTTTGTTACATATGTATACTTCTGCCATGTTGGTGTGCTGCACCCATCAACTCGTCAGCTCCTATGAATTCGTCATTTATATGAGGTATAACTCCCAATGCAATCCCTCGCCTCTTCCCCCTCCCCATCATGGGCCCTGATGTGTGATGTTCCCCTTCCCGAGTCCAAGTGATGTCATTGTTCAGTTCCCACCTATGAGTGAGAATATGCGGTGTTTGGTTCTCCATTCTTGTGATAGTTTGCTAAGAATGATGGTTTCCAGATGCATGCATGTCCCTACAAAGGACGCAAACTCATCCTTTTTTATGGCTGCATAATATTCCATGGTGTATGTGTGCCACATTTTCTTAATCCAGTCTGTCACAGATGGACATTCGTGTTGATTCCAAGTCTTTGCTATTGTGAATAGTGCTGCAATAAATGTACGTGTGCGTGTGTCTTTATAGCACCAGGATTTATAATCATTTCGGTATATACCCAGTAGTGGGATGGCTGGGTCATATAGTACATCTAGTTCTAGATAATTGAGGAATCGCCATACTGTATTCCATAATGGTTGAATTAGTTTACAATCCCACCAAGACTGTAAAAGTGTTCGTATTTCTCCACATCCTCTCCAGCACCTGTTGTTTCCTGATTTTTTAATGATTGCCATTCTAACTGGTGTGAGATGGCATCTCATTGTGGTTTTGATTTGCATTTTTCTTATGGCCAATGATGATGAGCATTTTTTCATGTGTCTGTTGGCTGTATGAATGTCTTCTTTTGAGAAATGTCTGTTCATATCCTTTGCCCATTTTTTGATGGGGTTGTTTGATTTTTTCATGTAAATTTGTTTGAGTTCTTTGTAGATTCTGGATATTAGCCCTTTGTCAGATAAGTAGATTGCAAAAATTTTCTCCCATTCTGTAGGTTGCCGGTTCACTCTTATGGTATCCTCAATAAAATACTGGCAAACCGGATTCAGCAGCACATCAAAAAGCTTATCCACCATGATCAAGTGGGCTTCATCCCTGGGAGGCAAGACTGGTTCAACATTCGCAAATCAATAAACGTACTTCAGCATATAAACAGAACCAAAGACAAGAACCACATGATTATCTCAATAGATGCAGAAAAGGCTTTTGACAAAATTCAACAGCCCTTCATGCTAAAAACGCTCAATAAATTCGCTATTGATCTAACGTACCTCAAAATAATAAGAACTATTTATGACAAACCCACAGCCATTATCATACTGAATGGGCAAAAACTGGAAAAATTCCCTTTCAAAACTGGCACAAGACAGGGATGCCCTCTCTCACCACTCCTATTCAACATAGTGTTGAAAGTTCTGACTAGGGCAATCAGGCAAGAGAAAGAAATCAATGATATTCAGTTAGGAAAAGAAGAAGTCAAATTGTCCCTGTTTGCAGATGACATGATTGTATATTTAGAAAACCCCATTGTCTCAGCCCAAAATCTCCTAAAGCTGATAAGCAACTTCAGCAAAGTATCAGTATCAGGATACAAAATTAATGTGCAGAAATCACAAGCATTCTTATACACCAGCAACAGACAAACAGAGAGCCAAATCATGAATGAACTTCCATTCACAATTGCTTCAGAGAGAATATAATACCTAGGAATCCAACTTACAAGGGATGTAAAGGACCTCTTCAAGGAGAACTACAAACCACTGCTGAGTGAAACAAAAGAGGACACTAACAAATGGAAGAACATACCATGCACATGGATAGGAAGAAACAATATCATGAAAATGGCCATACTGCCCAAGGTTATTTAGAGATTAAACGCCATCCCCATCAAGCTACCAATGAGTTTCTTCACAGAATTGGGAAAAAAAGACTTTAATGTTCATATGAAAACAAAAAAGAGCCTGCATTGCCAAGACAATCCTAAGTCATAAGAACAAAGGTGGAGGCATCATGCTACCTGACTTCAAACAATACTACAAGGCTACAGTAACCAAAACAGCATGGTATTGGTACAAAAACAGAGATATAGACCAATGAAATGGAACAGAGTACTCAGAAATAATACCACACATCTACAGCCATCTGATCTTTGAGAAACCTGAGAGAAACAAGAAATGGGGAAAAGATTCCCTATTTAATAAATGGTGCTGGGAAAATTGGCTGGCCAGAAGTAGAAAGCTGAAACTGGATGCTTTCCTTACTCCTTATATGAAAACTAATTCTTTCACGTTTTTAACTGATGATATTTCCTTTATCAGCATAGGCCTCAATGCGATCCAGAGAAGCTTTTCTCAGGATCCTCAAAGACAATGTTGATGGACTGCTCCACGAAACATAAGTGTAACTCTGTGCGATGAATTCACATGTCACCAAGAAGTTTCTAACCAAGCTTCTTTTTAGATTTCATCTGAGGATACTTCCTTTGTCACTGTAAGCTTCATTGCGCTAAGAAATATCCCATTACAGATTTCAAGAAAACAGTGTTATCAAACTGATCAATGAAGAAAAACGTGTAACTCAATGACTTGAATGCACACATTGCAATGCAGTTTCTCAGAACGCTTCTTTCCAGTTCTTATCTGAGGATATTTCCTTTTTCACCATATCCCTCAATGAGCTCCGAAATATCACTTTGCAGAAATTACAACAACAATGTTAGCAAACTGTTCCAAGATGGCAAGGGTGGAACTCTGTGTGATGAAGTCACATATCAGGAAGCAATCTCTCAGAAAGCTTCTCTCTACTTATTATCTGAGGATATTTCCTTTTTCACCATGGGCCCCAATGGGCTCCCAAATATCACTTGGCAGATTCCACAAAAAGAGTGTTAGGAAACAGCTTCCTGAGGACAAAGTTATAACTCTGTGAGATGAATTCACAGATCACAAAAATGTTTCTCAGAAAGCTTCTTTCACGTTTTTAACTGATGACATTTCCTTTATCAGCGTAGGCCTCCATGTGATCCAAAGTAGCCCTTCTCAGGTTCCTCAAACAGAGTGTTAATGGACTGCTCCATGAAACATAAGTGTAACTCTGTGACATGAATTCACAAATCGCCAAGAAGTTTCTAAGAAAACTTCTTTCTAGTTTTCATTGGAGGATATTTCATTTGTCACCATAAGCTTCATTGCGCTAAGAAGTATCCCATTGCAGATTTCAAGCAAACTGTCTTAGCAAACTGATAACTGGAGAGAAACGTGTAACTCTGTGAGTTGCATTCACACATCACAATGCAGTTTCTCAGAAGGCTTCTTTCCAGTTTTCATCTGAGGATATTTCCTTTTTAACCATAGCCCTCAATGAGCTCCCAAATATCACTTTGCAGAATACCTGACACCTGCGTTAGCAAACTGTTCCAAAAAGGGAAGGGTGGAACTCTGTGTGATGAAGTCACACATCAGAAAGCCACCTCTCAGAAATCTTCTCTCTAGTTATTATCTGAGGATATTTCCTTTTTCACCATGGGCCCCAATGGGCTCCCAAATATCACTTTACAGATTCCATGAAAAGAGTGTGAGTAAACTGCTTCCTGAGGACTAAGTTGTAACTCTATGAGATGAATTCACAGATCACAAAGAAGTTTCTCAGAAAGCTTCTTTCATGTTTTGAACTGATGATATTTCCTTTATCAGAGTAGGCCTCAATGCGATCCAAAGTAGCCCTTCTCAGGTTCCTCAAAGACAGTGTTAATGAACTGCTCCATGAAACATGAAGTGTAACTCTGCGAGATGAATTCAAACATCACCAGGAAGTTTCTAAGAAAGCTTCTTTCTAGTTTCATGTGAGGATAATTCTTTTGTCACCGTATGCTTCATTGCGCTAAGAAGTATCCGATTGCAGATTTCAAGAAAACTGTGTTAGCAAACTGATCACTGAAGAGAAACGTGTAACTCTGTCAGTTGCATTCACACATCACAATGCAGTTTCTCAGAAGGCTTCTTTCCAGTTTTCACCTGAGGATATTTCCTTTTTCACCATAGCCCTCAATGAGCTCCCAAATATCACTTTGCAGAATCCACAAGACCAGTGTTAGCAAACTGTTCCAAGAAGGGAACGGTGAAACTCTGTGTGATGCACTCACACATCACAAACCAATCTCTCAGAAAACTTCTCTCTAGTTATTATCTGAGGATATTTCCTTTTTCACCATGGGCCCCAAGGAGCTCCCAAATATCAATTTGCAGATTCCACGAAAAGAGTGTTAGCAAACTGCTTCTTGAGGACTAAGTTGGAACTCTGGGAGATGAATTCACCAATCACAAATAAGTTTTTCAGAAAGCTTCTTTCACGTCTTTAACTGATGATATTTCCTTTATCAGCATTGGCCTCAATGTGATCCAAAGTAGCCCTTCTCAGGTTCCTCAAAGACAGTGTTAATTGAGTGCTCCATGAAACATAAGTGTAACTCTGTGAGATAAATTCATCCATCGCAAGAAGTTTCTCAGAAAGCTTCTTTCTAGTTTTCATCTAAGGATATTTCCTTTGTCACGTTCAGCTTCATTGAGTTAAGATGTACCCCAATGTAGATTTCAAGAAAAGAGTATTAGCAACGGATCAATGAAAAGGAAAGTGTAACTTTGTGAGTTGCATCCACATGTCCCAAGGCAATTTCTCAGAACGCTTCTTTCCAGTTTTTATCTGAGGATATTTCCTTTTCTCCACAGCCCTCAATGAGTTCCCAAATATCACTTGGCAGTAGACACGATAACAGTGTTAGCAAACTGTTTCGTGAAGACAAAGTTGTAACTCAGTAAGATGAATGCACATGTCACAAAGAAGTTTCTCAGAAAGATACTTTCCAGTTTTTCTCTGAGGATATTTCCATTGTCACCGTCAGCTTCATTGTGCTAAGAGATATGTCAATGCAGATTTCAAGAAAAGAGGCTTAGCAACGGATCAATGAAAAGGAAAGTGTAACTCTGTGAGTTGCATCCATATGTCATGATGCAGTTTCTCACAACGTATCTTTCCACTTTTTATCTGAGGATATTTCCTTTTTCACCACAGCCCTCAATGAGCTCGCATATATCACTTGGCAGAATCCACGACAACAGTGCTAATAACCTGCTGCAAGAAGGGAAAAGTGAATTTCTGTGCATTGAATTCACACATCAGAAAGCAACTTCTGATAAAGCTTCTTTCTAGTTATTATCTGAGGATATTTCCGTTTTCACCATAGGCCTCAATGCACTTCCAAATATTGCTGTGCAGATTCCACGAAAACATTGTTAGCAAACTGCTTCATGAAGACTAAGTTGTTACTCTGTGAGATGAATTCACATATCACAAAGAAGTTTGTCACAAAGCTTCTTTCACTTTTTTAATTGAGGATATTTCCTTTAACAGCGTAGGCCTCAATGCGATGCAAGGTAGCACTTCTCTGGTTCCTCAAAGACAGTGTTAATCGACTGCTCCATGAAACATAAGTGTAACTCTGTGAGATGAATTGACACATCACAAAGAAGTTTCTAATAAACCTTCGTTGTAGTTTTTGTCTGAGGATATTTCCTTTGTCACTGTAAGCCTCATTGTGCTCACAAGTATCCAACTGCAGATTTCAAGAAAACTGTGTTAGCAAACTGATCTCTGAAGAGAAGACTGTAACTCTGTGAGTTACATTTACACATCATATTGCGGTTTCTCAGAACGCTTCTTTCCAGTTTTAATCTGAGGATAATTCCTTTTTCACCATAGCCCTCAAAGAGCTCCCAAATATCACTTTGAAGATTCCACAACAACAGTGTCAGCAAACTGCTTCGTGAAGACAAAGTTGTGACTCAGTGAGATGAATTCATATGTCACAAAGAAGTTTCTCAGAAAGC
>NW_022324640.1:0-4470 GCF_002776525.5 Piliocolobus tephrosceles | reverse complement strand
TTAGCAACGGATCAATGAAAAGGAAAATGTAACTCTGTGAGTTGCATCAACATGTCAAAAGCCGGTTTCTCAGATCGCTTCTTTCCAGTTTTTATCTCAGGGTATTTCCTTTTTCACTACAGCCCTCAATGAGCTCCCAAATATCACTTGGCAGAATCCAGGACAACAGTGTTACGAATCTGCTCCAAGAAGGAAAAAGTGAATCTCTGTGTTATGAATTCACACATCAGAAAGCAACTTCTTAGAATGCACCTCAATGCGATTCAAGGTAGCACTTCTCAGGTTCCTTGAAGTGTTAGTCGACTGCTCCATGAAACTTATGTATAACTCTGTGAGATGAATTGACACATCACAAAGAAGTTTCTAAGAAAGCTTCTTCATAGTTTTTGTCGGAGGATATTTCCATTGTCACTGTACGCCTCATTGCGCTCAGAAGTATCCAATTGCAGATTTCAAGAAAACTGCGTTAGCAAACAGATCTCTGAAGAGAAAAGTGTAACTCTTTGATTTGCATTCACACATCATAATGCAGTTTCTCAGAATGCTTCTTTCCAGTTTTAATATAAGGATAATTCCTTTTTCACCATAGCCCTCAATGAGCTCTCAAATATCACTTTTCAGATTCCACGACTACACTGTTAGCAAATTGCTTCTTGAAGACAAAGTTGTAACTTGGTGAGATGAATTCACATGTCTCAAAGAAGTTTCTGAGAAAGCTACTTTCTAGTTTTTCCCTGAAGATATTTCCTTCGTCACCGTCAGCTTCATTGTGCTAAGAGATATCCCAATGCAGTTTTCAAGAAAAGAGTCTTGGCAAATTGATCAATGAAAAGGAACGTGTAACTCTGTGAGTTGCATCCACATGTCATGATGCAGTTTCTCAGAACGCTTCTTTCCACTTTTTATCTGAGGATATTTCCTTTTTCACCACAGCCCTCAATGAGCTCCCAAATGTCACTTGGCAGAATCCACGACAGCAGTGTTAGTAAACTGCTTCATGAAGACTAAGTTGTAACTCAGTGAGATGAATTCATATGTCACAAAGAAGTTTCTCAGAAAGCTAATTTCTAGTTTTTATCTGAGGATATTTCCTTTGTCACCGTCAGCTTCATTGAGCTAAGAGATATCCCAATGCAGATTTCAACAAAAGAGGCTTAGCAACGGATCAATGAAAAGGAAAATGTAACTCTGTGAGTTTCATCAACATGTCAAAAGCCGGTTTCTCAGATCGCTTCTTTCCAGTTTTTATCTCAGGATATTTCCTTTTTCACTACAGCCCTCAATGAGCTCCCAAATATCACTTGGCAGAATCCAGGACAACAGTGTTATGAACCTGCTGCCAGAAGGGAAAAGTGAAACTCTGTGTTATGAATTCACACATCAGAAAGCAACTTCTGAGAAAGTTTCTTTCTAGTTATTATCTGAGGATATTTCCATTTTCACCGTAGGCCTCAATGCGCTCTCAAATATCACTTTGCAGATTCCACGAAAAAACTGTTAGCAAACTGCTTCATGAAGACTAAGTTGTTACTCTGTGAGATGAATTCACATATCATGAAGAAGTTTGTCAAAAAGCTTCTTTCACGTATTTAATTGAGGATATTTGCTGTAGCAGTGTATGCCTCAATGCGTTCCAAGGTAGCACTTCTCAGGTTCCTCAAAGACAGTGTTAATCGACTGCTCCACGAAAAGTAAGTGTAACTCTGTGAGATGAATTGACACATCACAAAGAAGTTTCTAAGAAAGCTTCTTTGTAGTTTTTGTCTAATGATATTTCCTTTGTCACTGTAAGCCTCAATGCGCTCTTAAGTATCCAATTGCAGATTTCAAGAAAACTGTGTTAGCAAACTGATCACTGAAGAGAAAACTGTAACTCTGTGAGTTGCATTCACACATTATAATGCAGTTTCTCAGAATGTTTCTTTCCAGTTTTAATCTGAGGATATTTTCTTTTTCACCATAGCCCAAGTGAGCTACCAAATATCACTTTGCAGATTCCACGTCAGCAGTGTTAGTAAACTGCTACGTGAAGACAAAGTTGTAACTCGGTGAGATGAATTCACATGTTACAAAGGAGTTTCTCAGAAAGCTACTTTCTAGTTTTTTTTCTGAGGATATTTCCTTTCTCACCGTCAGCTTCATGGTGCTAAGAGATATCCCAATGCAGGTTTCAAGAAAAGAGTCTTAGCAAGGGATCAATGAACAGGAAAGTGTAACTCTGTGAGTTGCATCCACATGCCACAAGGCAGTTTCTCAGAATGCTTCTTTCCAGTTAGTAGCTGAGGATATTTCCTTTTTCATCCCAGCCCTCAATGAGCTCCCAAATATCACTTGGCAGAATCCACATCAACAGTGTTGGAAACCTACTGCAAGAAGGGAAAAGTGAATCTCTGTGTTATGAATTCACACATCAGAAAGGAACTTCTGAGAAAGCTTCTACCTAGTTATTATCTGAGGATATTTCCGTTTTCAGCATAGGCCTCAATGCGCTCCCAAATATCTCTTTGCAGATTCCATGAAAACACTGTTAGCAAACTGCTACAAGAAGGGAAGGGTGAATGTCTTTGTGATGAATTCACAAATCACCAAGCAATTTCTCAGAAACCTTCTTTCTAGATTTTATCTGAGGATATTTCGGTTTTCACCATGTGCCTCCATGCACTCCCAAATATCACTTTGCAGATTCCATGACAGCAGTGTTAGCAAACAGCTTCATGAAGACAAAGTTGTAAGTCCGTGAGATGAATTCACATATCACAAAGAAGTTTCTCAGAAAGAGACTTTCTAGTTTTTGTTTGAGGATACTTCCTTTGTCTCTTTCAGCTTCATGCACTAAGCAATAACCCAATTCAGATTTCAAGAAAAGAGTGTTAGCAAACGGATCTATGAAAAGGAAAGTGTAACTCTGTGACTTGTGTTCACAGGTCACAATGCAGTTTCTCAGAACGCTTCCTTCCAGTTTTTATCTGAGGATATTTCCTTTTTCACCATAACCCTCACTGAGCTCCCAAATATCACTTTGCAAATTCCACGAGAATAGTCTTATCGAACGGCTTCATGAGGAAAAAGATGTAACTCCGTGAGATGAATTCACAGATCACATTGAAGTTTCTCAGAAAGCTTCCTTCTCATTTTTAACGGAGGATATTTCCTTTGGCCCTATAGTCTTCAAAGGGATCCAAAATATCAGTTCTCATATTCCACAAAAAACAGGGCTAGCCAACGGCTCCATGAAACACAGAAGTAACTCAGTGAGTTGAATTCCCACATCACAGAGCTGTTTCTCAGAAAGCTTCTTTCGTCTTTGAGCTGAGGCTATTTGTGGTCTTGGAGCGCCACCCTGTGTCATATTGCTGTTTTTGTGAAAACACTGTTAGCAACCTCCTGAATGAAAACAATCATCTAACCCTGTGAGCTGAATTCACCCACAACAAAGAAGTTTCTGAGAAGTCTTCTCTGCAGATTTGTCTAACGATATTTCATTATTTACCATGGGGTTCAACGATATCCAAGACATCAATTCTGAGCTTCCACAAAGTCAGTGCAACAGACTCCTCCATGAAACAGTGGTGTAACACTTTGAAATGGATTCACACATCACAAAGCAGTTTCTCAGAAAGCTTCATTCCGGTTTTTCTCGGAGGATATTTCCTTATTCACCATAGCCCTCAATGAGCTCCCAAATATCACTTTGCAGACTCCATGACAACAGTGTTATCAAACGGTTTCATGAAGACAAAGTTGTAACTTGGTGAGACAAATTCACATGTCACAAAGAAGTTTCCCCGAAAGCTACTTTCTGATTTTTCTTTGAGGATATTTCCTTAGTCACTGTCAGCTTCATTGCGCTAAGAGTTATCCCAATGCAGATTTCAAGAAAAGAGTCTTAGCAATGGATCAATGAAAAGGAAAGTGTAACTCTGTGAGTCGCATCCACATGTCACAAGGCAGTTTCTCAGAACACTTCTTTCCAGTTTTTATCTGAGGATATTTCCTTTTTCACCACAGCCCTCAATGAGCACCCAAATATCATTTGGCAGAATCCATGACAACAGTGTTAGGAACCTGCTGCAAGAAGGGAAAAGTGAATCTCTGTGTTATGAATTCACACAACAGAAAGCAACTTCTCAGAAAGCTTCTTTCCAGTTATTATCTGAGGATATTTCCATTTTCACCATAGGCCTCAATGCGCTCCCAAATATCACTTTGCAGATTCCACAAAAACACCGCTAGCAAACTGCTTCATGAAGACTAAGTTGTTACCCTGTGAGATGAATTCACATATTACAAAGAAGCTTGTCACAAAGCTTCTTTCAAGTTTTTAATTGAGGATATTTCCTGTAACAGTGTAGGCCTCAATGCAATCCAAGGTAGCACTTCTCAGGATTCTCAAAGACAGTGTTATTCAACTCCCCCATGAAATGTAGGGGTAACACTGTGAGATGAATTGACACATCACAAAGAAGTTTC
>NW_022324639.1:0-15425 GCF_002776525.5 Piliocolobus tephrosceles | reverse complement strand
TTTTTAATTGGACGACATTTCACTTTTTGCCATAGTCTTCAATGGGCCCCAAATATCACTCTTTTGGTTTTACAGGAACAGTGTTCAAACTGTGCCTCATGAAAAGAACGTTATAACTCCCTGAGTAGAATACTAACATCACAAATCGGTTTCTCAGAAAGCTTCTCTCCAGTTTTTATCTGACTATATTTGCTATTTCACCATAGGCCCAAATGTAATTCCAAATATCCCTTCGCGGATAGATCCACGAGGGAGTTTTAAGCTCCGTAATATAAAGAAAGCTTCATCTATGTGAGATGAATAAACATCGCAAAAAGCAGAATCACAGACAGGTTCTTTAAAGTTTTTATCTGAAGATATTTCCTTTCTCACCATATTCCAGAATGTGTTCCCCTAGGACCCTTCTTCGATCCCTCCATGACAGTTTCCAAGCTGCGTAATGTAAAGAACTCTTTATCTATGTGAGATGATTACACACATCACAGATGTATCCTAGAAAGCTTCCTTCTAGTTTTTGTCTGAGGATATTTCCCTTTTCACCATCGGCATCAACATGCTCCCGAATGTCACTTGGTACCTGTTTCTCCAAAAGGGTTTGCCGATGCTGTATGAGAAGAGATTTATAACACTGTGACTGGAATGCACACGTCACAAAGTAGTTCCTCAGAAAGCTTCTCTCCAGTTTGGTTCTGAACATATTTCCTTTTTCACCGTTAGCCTCAAAGTGCTCCCGAATATCTCATCACATGCTAAACGCACACAGGGCTAGAAAACTGCTCAATGAAAAGAGAGACTTAACTGAGTGAGAGAAATTAAGACAACACAGAACCGTTTCACAGAAAGCTTCCTTCGGGATTTTACCTCAGGATATTTCTTTCTCCATATTCTAAGGATCGTTCCCTTATGTCCTTCCTCAGATTCTACAAAAACAGTGATTCCAAGTTGCTCAATACAAAGAATGGTTTAGCTCTATGAGACAAATACACACATCACAAAGCAGTTGCTCAGAACGTTTCTCTGCAGGTTTCATCGGAAACCATTTCCTCGCTCCTCACAAGCCTCCAGGTGACAATAAATATCCCCTCACAGATTCTCAAAAGACAGAGTTATGAAACTGGGCAACATAGAGTAAGCATTAGCTCTGTGAAGTGAATGCACATATCGGAGAGCAGATTCTTGGAACGCTTCTTCCTCGATTTTATTTCAGTATATTTCACTATTCGCCATATTCCTCAAAGCGTTCTGAAATATCACTTTTTCGGTTTCAGAGGATCAGGATCAAACACTGCTTTGGGAGAAAAGAGCTTTAACTCCCTGAGTGGAATGCATACATCTCAAAGTAGTTTCTCAGAAAGCTTCTATCCAATTTTTATCTGGAGATAACTCCTCTTTCACTGTAGGCCTGAATTTGCTCCCGAATGTCTCTTTGCAGAACTGTTCATGACGGAGATTCCAAACTGCATAATATAGTTAAAGTTTTAACTATGCGTGATGAATAAGTATATCTAACACAAAGCAGGTTCACAAAAATATTCTTTACAGTTTTTTTTTTCTGAGGATATTTACTTTTTCACCACATTCGTCACTATACTCCCAATTATCTTTTGGTAGCTTTTTCTCCAAAAGGGATTCCAGAATCCTCTAGGAGAAGAAAGGTATATTTCTGTGAGTGGAATGCACACGTCACAAAGCAGCTCCTCAGAAAGCTTCTCTCCAGTTTCTATCTGAAGACGTTTCCCTTCTCACTGTAAGCCTCAAAGCCCTCCAGAATATCCCTTCGCAGACTAAAGAAAAAGAGAGTTATGATACAGCTCACTGAAAAGAGAAGCTTAACTCTGTGAGTGGAATTCATGTGACACAGAGCAGTTTCACAGAAAGCTTCTTTCTGGTTTCTCTCTGAGGTTATTTCTTTTTCAGGATATTCTAAATAGCGTTTCCAAATATCCTTTCTCAGATTCCACTTGAAGAGTGATTGCAAGCTGTTCATTCCAAAGAATGATTTAACTCTATGAGATGAATACAAACATCACAAAATAGTTGCGCAGAAAGCTTCTCTCCGATTTTTGATGGAAGACGTTGCCTTGCCTAACACATGCCTCCGGTCTCCACTTACTATCCCTTCCCAGAACCCTCAAAGACCGACTTTCAAACTGGGAAATGTAGAGTAACCTTTAACCCTGTTATAAGAATGGACATGTCACAGAGCAGTTTCTTCGAGTGCCTCTTTCTGTTTTTTATTGGACGACATTTCACTTTTTGCCATAGTCTTCAATGTGCTCTGAATATCACTCTTTTGGTTTTACAGGAACAGTGTTCAAACTGTGCCTTATGAGAAGAAAGCTATAACTCCCTGAATGGAATGCACACATCACCAAGCCGTTTTTCAGAAAGCTTCTCTCCAGTTTTTATCTGACTATATTTCCTTTTTCACCATAGGCCCGAATGTGATCTCAAATATCCCTTCCTGGAACCATTCATGAGGGAGTTTCCAAGCTGCGTAAAGTAAAGAAGCTTCATCTATGTGAGATGAATAAACATAGCAAAAAGCAGATTCACAGAAAGCTTCTTTCCAGTTTTTATCTGAAGATTTTTCCTTTTTCACAAGAATCCAGAATGTGCTGCTGAAGGTCCCTTTGTGGATCCGTCCATAACAGATTCAAGCTGCATAATGTAAAGAAACCTTTACCTATGTGATAAGATTACACACATCACAGAATAGTTTCCTAAAAAGCTTCTTTCCAGTGTTTTTTTGAGGCTATTTCCCTTTTCACCATCGGAATCAACATGCTCCCGAATATCACTTGGTACCTCTTTCTCCAAAAGGGTTTCCCCGATGCTGTATGAGCAGAGAGGTATAAAACTGTGACTGGAATGCACACGTCACGAATGCACACATCACAGAGCAGTTCCTCGGAAAGCTTCTCTGCAGTTTCGGTCTGAATATATTTACTTTTTCACCATAAGCCTCAAAGTGCTCCCGAGTATCTCATCACACCGTAAACATACACAGGCCTAGAAAACTGCTCCATGAAAAGAGAGGCTTATCTGAGTGAGAGGAGTTAAGACGACAAAGAGCAGTTTCACAGAAAGCTTCCTTCTGGATTTTACCTGAGGATAGTTCTTTCTCCATATTCTAAGGATTGTTCCCAAATGTCCTTCCTCAGATTCCACAAAAACAGTGATTTCAAGCTGCTCAATCCAAAGAATGGTTTAACGTTTGGAGACGAATACAGACATTGCAAAGCAGTTGCTCAGAACGTTTCTCTGCAGGTTTCATCGGAAGACATTTCCTCACTCACCACTAGCCTCCGGACGTCACTAAATATTTCTTCACAGATTCTTCAAAGACAAAGTTTCGAAATTAGGCAACACAGAGTAAGCATTAGCTCTGTGAACTGAATGCACATATCAGAGAGCATATTCTTGGAATGCTTCATCCTCGATTTTATTTCAGGATATTTCACTATTTGCCACAGTCCTCAATGCGTTCCGAAATATCACTTTTTCAGTTTCACAGGAAGAGTGATCAAACACTGCCTTGTGAGAAAAGACGTATAACTCCCTGAGTGGAATGCATACATCACAAAGTGGTTTCTCAGAAAGCTTCTATCCAGTTTATATCTGAAGATATTTACTCTTTCATCATAGGCCTGAATGTGCTTCTGCATGTCCCTTTTTGGATCTGTGCATGACTGAGTTTCTAAACTGCATAATACAATTAAGGTATTAACTATGCAATACGAATAAATATATCTAACAGAAAGCAGTTTCACAGAAATCTTCTTTCCATTTTTTGTCTGAGGATATTTCCTTTTTCACCATAGTCATTGCTATACTCCCGAATATCTCTTGGTAGCTTTTCCTCCAAAAGGGATTAAGGAATCCTCTAGGACAAGCAATGTATATTTCTGTGAGTGGAATGCACACACCAAAAAGCAGTTGCTCTGAAGCCTTCTCTCCAGTTTCTATCTGAAGACGTTTCCTTTCTCACTGTAAGCCTCGAAGCACTCCTGAATATCCCTTCACAGACTAAACAAAAACATTCTTATGATACAGCTCAATGAAAAGAGAAGCTCAACTGTGTGAGCAGAATTCACGTGACACAGAGCAGTTTCACAGAAAGTTTTCTTCTGGTTTCTTTCTGAGGTTATTTATTTTTCAGGATATTCTAAGGTGGATTTCCAAATGTCCTTTCTCAGATTCCACAGAAACGGTGATTTCAAAATGCTCAATCGAAAAAATGATTTAACTCTCACAGATGAATGGAAACATCACAAAAGTGTTGCGCAGAATGATTCTCTCCGATTTTCAATTTAAGACATTTCCGTGCCTCACACAGGTCTCCGTTCACCACTTATTATCCCTTCGCAGAACCCTCAAAGACCGACGTTCAAACTGGGAAAGGCAGAGTAAGCTTTAACCCTGTGAAAAGAATCAATATGTGAGAGAGCAGTTTCTTCGAATGCTTCTTTCTGTTTTTTATTGGACGACATTTCACTTTTTGCCATAGACTTCAATGTGCTCTGAATATCACTCTTTTGGTTTTCCAGGAACAGTGTTCAAACTGTGCCTTATGAGAAGAAAGTTATAAATCCCTGAGTGGAATGCGAAAATCACCAAGCAGTTTCTCAGAAAGCTTCTCTCCAATTTTTATCGGACTATATTTCCTATTTCACCATAGGCACGAATGTTATCTCAAATATCACTTGGAGGATCCATCCATGAGGGAGTTTCCAAGCTGTGTAATGTAAACAAAGCTTCATCTATGTGAGATGAATAAACATAGCAAAAAGCAGATTCACAGAAAGCTTCTTTTCAGTTTTTATGAACATATTTCCTTTCTCACCATAGTCCAGAATGTGCTCCCGAAGGTCCCTTCGTGGATCCCTCCATGACAGTTTCCAAGCTGAGTAATATAAAGAAAGTTTTATATATGTGACATGATTACACATATCACAGAGTAGTTTTCTAGAAAGCTTTTTTCCAGTTTTTGTCTTAGGCTATTTCCCTTTTCACCACCGGCATCAACATGCTCCCAAATATCACTTGTTACCTGTTTCTCCAAAAGGGTTTCTCCGAAGCTGTATGACAAGAGAGGTATAACACGGTGATTGGAATGCACACATCACAAAGCAGTTCCTTGAAAAGCTTCCCTCCAATTACGGTCTGATCATATTTCCTTTTCCACCGTTAGCCTCAAAGTGCTCCCAAATATCCCAGCACATGCTAAACATACACAGTGCTAGAAAACTGCTCAATGAAAAAAGAGGCTTATCTGAGTGAGAGGAATTAAGACGACACAGAGCAGTTTCACAGAAAGCTTCCTTCTGGATTTTACCTGGGGATATTTCTTTCTCCGTATTCTAAGGATCGTTCCCAAAGGTCCTCCCTCAGCAGACACAAAAACAGTGATTTCAAACTGCTCAATCCAAAGAATGGTTTAAATCTATGTTATGAATACACACATCCCAAAGCAGTTGCTCAGAACATTTCTCTGCCGGTTTCATTGGAAGTCATTTTCTCCCTCACCACAAGCCTCAGGGCGTCACTAAATATCCCTTCACAGATTCTAAAAAGACAGAGTTTTGAAACTGGGAAAAATAGAGTAAGCATTAACTCTGTGAAGTGAATGCACTTATTAGAGAGCAGATTGTTGGAATGCTTCTTCCTCGATATTATTTCAGTATATTTCACTATTCGCCATAGTCCTCAATGCATTCCGAAATATCACATTTTCGGTTTCAAAGGAACAGTGTTCAAACACTGCCTTGTCAGAAAAGAGGTATGACTCCCTGAGTGGAATGCATACATCACAAAGTAGTTTCTCAGAAAGCTTCAATCCAGTTTTCATCTGAAGATATCTACTCTTTCACCATAGGCCTGAATGTGCTCCCGAATGTCCCTTCACAAATCTGTGCATGACGGAGTTTCCAAACTGTGTAATATAATTAAAGTTTTAACTATGCTAGATGAATAAATGTATCTAACACAAAGCAGTTTCAAAGAAATCTTCTCTCCATGTTTTGTCTGAGGATATTTCTTTTTCACCATAGTCGTCACTATACTCCCGAATATCTCTTGGTAGCTTTTTCTGCAAAAGGGATTCCGGAATCCTCTAGGAGAAGAAAGGTATATTTTTGTGAGTGGAATGCACACATCACTAAGCAGCTACTCCGAAATCTTCTCTCCAATTTCTATCTAAAGACGTTTCCTTTCTCACCGTAAGCCTCAAACCCCTCCAGAATATCCCTTCGCAGGCTAAACAAAGACAGTGTCATGATACAGTTCAATTAAAAGAGAGCTTAATTGTGTGAGCAGAATTCACCTGACAAAGAGCAGTTTCACAGAATCTTTTCTTCCGGTTTCTCTCTGAGGTTTTTTTTTTTTTTTTTTTTTTTTTCAGGATATTCTAAAAAGGATTTCCAAATGTCCTTTCTCAGAGTCCAGAAAAGAGTGATTTGAAACTGCTCAGTCCAAAGAATGATGTAACTCTATGAGATGAATACAAACATCACAAAAGTCTTGTTCAGAAGGCTTCTCTCCAATTTTCGATGGAAGACATTTCCTTGCTCATCAGAAGCTCCTGGTTGCCACTTACTCTCCCTTTCCAGAACTCTCAAAGACCGACTTTGAAACTGGAAAATGTAGAGTAAGCTTTAACCTGTGAAAAGAATGGACATGTCAGAGAGCAGTTTCTTCGAGTGCTTCCTTCTGTTTTTTATTGGACGACATTTCACTTATTGCCACAGTCTTCAATGTGCTCCGAATATCACTCTTTTGGTTTTACAGGAACAGTGTTCTAACTGTGCCTTATGAGAAAGAAGTTATAACTCCCTGACTGGAATGCACACATCACCAAGCAGTTTCTCAGGAAGCTTCTCTCCCGTTTTTATCTGACTATATTTCCTATTTGACCATAGGCCCGACTGTGATCCCAAACATCCATGAGGGAGTTTCCAAGCTGCGTAATGTAAAGAAAGCTCAACCTATGAGAGATGAATAAACATAGTAAAAATCAGATTCACAGAAAGCTTCTTTCCAGTTTTTATCTGAAGATATTTCCTTTTTCACCATAATCCAGAAGGTGCTCCTGAAGTTCCCTTCATGGCAGTGAGGGACTTTCATGACAGTTTCCAAGATGCATAATGTAAAGAAAGCTTTATCTATGTGAGATGATTACACATATCACAGAGTAGTTTCCTAGAAAGCTTCTTTCCAGTTTTTGTCTGAGGCTATTTCCCTTTTCACCATCGGCATCAACATGTTCCTGAGTATCACTTGCTGCCTGTTTCTCAAAAAGGGTTTCCCCGACGCTGTATGAGAAGAGAGATATAACACTGTGACTAGAATGCACATGTCACAAAGCAGTTCCTCGGAAAGCTTTTCTCCAGTTTCTTTCTGAACATATTTATTTTTTCACCGTTAGCCTCAAAGTGCTCCTGAAATCCCATCACACGCTAAACATACACAGGGCTGGAAAACTGCTCAATGAAAAGAGAGGCTTACCTGAGTGAGAGGAATTAACAAAATACAGAGCAGTTTCACAGAAAGCTTCCTTCTGTATTTTACCTGAGGATATTTCTTTCTCCATATTCTAAGGATATTTCCTAAATGTCTTCCTTCAGATTTCACAAAAACAGTGATTTTAAGCTGATCAATCCAAAGAATGATTTAACTCTATGAGAAGAATACACACATCGCAAAGCAGTTGCTAAGAACGTTTCAATGCAGGTTTCATCGGAAGACGTTTCCTCGCTCACGACATGCCTCTGGGCATCACTAAATATCCCTTCACAGATTCTTCAAAGACAGAGTTTCGAAACTGGGCAACATAGAGTAAGCATTAACTCTGTGAAGTGAAGGCACATATCAGAGAGCAGATTCTTGGAACGCTTGTTCCTCGATTTTATTTCAGTATATTTCACTATTCGCCATAGTCCTCAATGCGTTCTGAAATATGACTTTTTCAGTTTCACAGGAACAGTGTTCAAACACTGCCTTGTGAGAAAATAGGTATAACTCCTTGAGTATAATGCATACATAACAAAGTAGTTTCTCAGAAAGCTTCTATCCAGTTTTTATCTGAAGATAACTCTTCTTTCACCATAGGTCTGAATGTGCTCCTGAATGTCCCTTCAAGGATCCTTGCATGATAACGTTTCCAAACTGCGTAATATAAGAAAAGTTTTAACTATCCGAGATTAATAAATATATCTAACACAAAGCATCTTCACAGAAATCTTCTTTCCAGTTTTTTTCTGAGGATATTTCCTTTTTCACCATACTCATCGCTATACTCCTGAATATCTCTTGGTAGCCTTTTCTCCAAAAGGCATTCTGGAATCCTCTAGGGGAAGAAAGGTATATTTCTGTGAGTGGAATGCACACGTCACAAAGCAGCTGCACAGAAAGCTTCTCTCCAGTTTCTATCTGAAGACGTTTCCTTTCTCACTGTAAGCCTCAAAGCACTCGTGAGTATCCCATTGCTGACTAAACAAAAACAGTGTTATAGTACTGCACAATGAAAAGAGTAGATTAACTGTGTGAGGAGAATTCACGTGACACAGAGCAGTTTCAGAGCTCCCAAATATCACTTTGCAGAATCTACGACAAAAGTGTTAGCAAACTGTTCTGAGAAGGGAAGGGTGGAACCCTGTGTGATGAAGTCAAACATCAGAAAGCAATCTCTCACAAAGCTTATCTCTAGTTATTATCTGAGGATGTTTCCTTTTTCACTTTGGGCCCCAAAGGGCTCCCAAATATCTCTTTGCAGATTGCACGAAAAGAGTGTTAGCAAACTGCTTCCTGAGAACTAGGTTGTAACTCTGTGAGATGAATTCACAGATCAAAAAAAAGTTTCTCAGAAAGCTTCTTTCACGTTTTGAACTGATGATATTTCCTTTATCATCGTAGGCCTCAATGCAATCCAAAGTAGCCCTTCTCAGGTTCCTCAAAGACAGTGTTAATGGACTGCTCCATGAAACATAAGTGCAACTCTTTGAGATGAATTCATTCATCACCAATAAGTTTCTAAGAAAGCTTCTTTCACATTTTCATCTGAGGATATTTCCTCTGTCACTGTAAGCTTCATAGCGCTAAGTAGTATTCCATTGCACATTTCAAGGAAACTGGGTTAGCAAACTGATCACTGAAGAGAAACGTGTAAATCTGTGAGTTGCATTCACACATCGCAATGCAGTTTCTCAGAAAGCTTCTTTCAGGTTTTATCTGAGGGTATTTCCTCTTTCACCATAGCCCTCAATGAGCTCCCAAATAACACTTAGTAGAATCCATGACACCAGTGTTAGCAAACTGTTCCAAGAAGGGAAGGGTGGAACTCTGTGTGATGAAGTCACACATCAGAAAGCAATCTCTCAGTAAGCTTCTCTATAGTTATTATCAAAGGATATTTCCTTTTTCACCATGGGCCCCAATGAGCTTCAAAATATCCCTTTGCAGATTCCACGAAAAGAGTGTTACGAAACTGCTTCCTGAGGACTGAGTTGTAACTGTGTGACATGAATTCACAGATCACAAAGAAGTTTCTCAGAAAGCTTTTTTCACGTTTTTTTTTCTCTTTTTTTATTATACTTTAATTTCTACGGTACATGTGCATAACCTGCAGGTTTGTTACATATGTATACTTCTGCCATGTTGGTGTGCTGCACCCATCAACTCGTCAGCTCCTATGAATTCGTCATTTATATGAGGTATAACTCCCAATGCAATCCCTCGCCTCTTCCCCCTCCCCATCATGGGCCCTGATGTGTGATGTTCCCCTTCCCGAGTCCAAGTGATGTCATTGTTCAGTTCCCACCTATGAGTGAGAATATGCGGTGTTTGGTTCTCCATTCTTGTGATAGTTTGCTAAGAATGATGGTTTCCAGATGCATGCATGTCCCTACAAAGGACGCAAACTCATCCTTTTTTATGGCTGCATAATATTCCATGGTGTATGTGTGCCACATTTTCTTAATCCAGTCTGTCACAGATGGACATTCGTGTTGATTCCAAGTCTTTGCTATTGTGAATAGTGCTGCAATAAATGTACGTGTGCGTGTGTCTTTATAGCACCAGGATTTATAATCATTTCGGTATATACCCAGTAGTGGGATGGCTGGGTCATATAGTACATCTAGTTCTAGATAATTGAGGAATCGCCATACTGTATTCCATAATGGTTGAATTAGTTTACAATCCCACCAAGACTGTAAAAGTGTTCCTATTTCTCCACATCCTCTCCAGCACCTGTTGTTTCCTGATTTTTTAATGATTGCCATTCTAACTGGTGTGAGATGGTATCTCATTGTGGTTTTGATTTGCATTTTTCTTATGGCCAATGATGATGAGCATTTTTTCATGTGTCTGTTGGCTGTATGAATGTCGTCTTTTGAGAAATGTCTGTTCATATCCTTTGCCCATTTTTTGATGGGGTTGTTTGATTTTTTCATGTAAATTTGTTTGAGTTCTTTGTAGATTCTGGATATTAGCCCTTTGTCAGATAAGTAGATTGCAAAAATTTTCTCCCATTCTGTAGGTTGCCAGTTCACTCTTATGGTATCCTCAATAAAATACTGGCAAACCGGATTCAGCAGCACATCAAAAAGCTTATCCACCATGATCAAGTGGGCTTCATCCCTGGGAGGCAAGACTGGTTCAACATTCGCAAATCAATAAACGTACTTCAGCATATAAACAGAACCAAAGACAAGAACCACATGATTATCTCAATAGATGCAGAAAAGGCTTTTGACAAAATTCAACAGCCCTTCATGCTAAAAACGCTCAATAAATTCGCTATTGATCTAACGTACCTCAAAATAATAAGAACTATTTATGACAAACCCACAGCCATTATCATACTGAATGGGCAAAAACTGGAAAAATTCCCTTTCAAAACTGGCACAAGACAGGGATGCCCTCTCTCACCACTCCTATTCAACATAGTGTTGAAAGTTCTGACTAGGGCAATCAGGCAAGAGAAAGAAATCAATGATATTCAGTTAGGAAAAGAAGAAGTCAAATTGTCCCTGTTTGCAGATGACATGATTGTATATTTAGAAAACCCCATTGTCTCAGCCCAAAATCTCCTAAAGCTGATAAGCAACTTCAGCAAAGTATCAGTATCAGGATACAAAATTAATGTGCAGAAATCACAAGCATTCTTATACACCAGCAACAGACAAACAGAGAGCCAAATCATGAATGAACTTCCATTCACAATTGCTTCAGAGAGAATATAATACCTAGGAATCCAACTTACAAGGGATGTAAAGGAACTCTTCAAGGAGAACTACAAACCACTGCTGAGTGAAACAAAAGAGGACACTAACAAATGGAAGAACATACCATGCACATGGATAGGAAGAAACAATATCATGAAAATGGCCATACTGCCCAAGGTTATTTAGAGATTAAACGCCATCCCCATCAAGCTACCAATGAGTTTCTTCAAAGAATTGGGAAAAAAAGACTTTAATTTTCATATGAAAACAAAAAAGAGCCTGCATTGCCAAGACAATCCTAAGTCATAAGAACAAAGGTGGAGGCATCATGCTACCTGACTTCAAACTATACTACAAGGCTACAGTAACCAAAACAGCATGGTATTGGTACAAAAACAGAAATATAGACCAATGAAATGGAACAGAGTACTCAGAAATAATACCACACATCTACAGCCATCTGATCTTTGAGAAACCTGAGAGAAACAAGAAATGGGGAAAAGATTCCCTATTTAATAAATGGTGCTGGGAAAATTGGCTGGCCAGAAGTAGAAAGCTGAAACTGGATGCTTTCCTTACTCCTTATATGAAAACTAATTCTTTCACGTTTTTAACTGATGATATTTCCTTTATCAGCATAGGCCTCAATGCGATCCAGAGAAGCTTTTCTCAGGATCCTCAAAGACAATGTTGATGGACTGCTCCACGAAACATAAGTGTAACTCTGTGCGATGAATTCACATGTCACCAAGAAGTTTCTAACCAAGCTTCTTTTTAGATTTCATCTGAGGATACTTCCTTTGTCACTGTAAGCTTCATTGCGCTAAGAAATATCCCATTACAGATTTCAAGAAAACAGTGTTATCAAACTGATCAATGAAGAAAAACGTGTAACTCAATGACTTGAATGCACACATTGCAATGCAGTTTCTCAGAACGCTTCTTTCCAGTTCTTATCTGAGGATATTTCCTTTTTCACCATATCCCTCAATGAGCTCCGAAATATCACTTTGCAGAAATTACGACAACAATGTTAGCAAACTGTTCCAAGACGGCAAGGGTGGAACTCTGTGTGATGAAGTCACATATCAGGAAGCAATCTCTCAGAAAGCTTCTCTCTACTTATTATCTGAGGATATTTCCTTTTTCACCATGGGCCCCAATGGGCTCCCAAATATCACTTGGCAGATTCCACAAAAAGAGTGTTAGGAAACAGCTTCCTGAGGACAAAGTTATAACTCTGTGAGATGAATTCACAGATCACAAAAATGTTTCTCAGAAAGCTTCTTTCACGTTTTTAACTGATGACATTTCCTTTATCAGCGTAGGCCTCCATGTGATCCAAAGTAGCCCTTCTCAGGTTCCTCAAACAGAGTATTAATGGACTGCTCCATGAAACATAAGTGTAACTCTGTGACATGAATTCACAAATCGCCAAGAAGTTTCTAAGAAAACTTCTTTCTAGTTTTCATTGGAGGATATTTCATTTGTCACCATAAGCTTCATTGCGCTAAGAAGTATCCCATTGCAGATTTCAAGCAAACTGTCTTAGCAAACTGATAACTGGAGAGAAACGTGTAACTCTGTGAGTTGCATTCACACATCACAATGCAGTTTCTCAGAAGGCTTCTTTCCAGTTTTCATCTGAGGATATTTCCTTTTTAACCATAGCCCTCAATGAGCTCCCAAATATCACTTTGCAGAATACCTGACACCTGCGTTAGCAAACTGTTCCAAAAAGGGAAGGGTGGAACTCTGTGTGATGAAGTCACACATCAGAAAGCCACCTCTCAGAAATCTTCTCTCTAGTTATTATCTGAGGATATTTCCTTTTTCACCATGGGCCCCAATGGGCTCCCAAATATCACTTTACAGATTCCATGAAAAGAGTGTGAGTAAACTGCTTCCTGAGGACTAAGTTGTAACTCTATGAGATGAATTCACAGATCACAAAGAAGTTTCTCAGAAAGCTTCTTTCATGTTTTGAACTGATGATATTTCCTTTATCAGAGTAGGCCTCAATGCGATCCAAAGTAGCCCTTCTCAGGTTCCTCAAAGACAGTGTTAATGAACTGCTCCATGAAACATGAAGTGTAACTCTGCGAGATGAATTCAAACATCACCAGGAAGTTTCTAAGAAAGCTTCTTTCTAGTTTCATGTGAGGATAATTCTTTTGTCACCGTATGCTTCATTGCGCTAAGAAGTATCCGATTGCAGATTTCAAGAAAACTGTGTTAGCAAACTGATCACTGAAGAGAAACGTGTAACTCTGTCAGTTGCATTCACACATCACAATGCAGTTTCTCAGAAGGCTTCTTTCCAGTTTTCACCTGAGGATATTTCCTTTTTCACCATAGCCCTCAATGAGCTCCCAAATATCACTTTGCAGAATCCACAAGACCAGTGTTAGCAAACTGTTCCAAGAAGGGAACGGTGAAACTCTGTGTGATGCACTCACACATCACAAACCAATCTCTCAGAAAACTTCTCTCTAGTTATTATCTGAGGATATTTCCTTTTTCACCATGGGCCCCAAGGAGCTCCCAAATATCAATTTGCAGATTCCACGAAAAGAGTGTTAGCAAACTGCTTCTTGAGGACTAAGTTGGAACTCTGGGAGATGAATTCACCAATCACAAATAAGTTTTTCAGAAAGCTTCTTTCACGTCTTTAACTGATGATATTTCCTTTATCAGCATTGGCCTCAATGTGATCCAAAGTAGCCCTTCTCAGGTTCCTCAAAGACAGTGTTAATTGAGTGCTCCATGAAACATAAGTGTAACTCTGTGAGATAAATTCATCCATCGCAAGAAGTTTCTCAGAAAGCTTCTTTCTAGTTTTCATCTAAGGATATTTCCTTTGTCACGTTCAGCTTCATTGAGTTAAGATGTACCCCAATGTAGATTTCAAGAAAAGAGTATTAGCAACGGATCAATGAAAAGGAAAGTGTAACTTTGTGAGTTGCATCCACATGTCCCAAGGCAATTTCTCAGAACGCTTCTTTCCAGTTTTTATCTGAGGATATTTCCTTTTCTCCACAGCCCTCAATGAGTTCCCAAATATCACTTGGCAGTAGACACGATAACAGTGTTAGCAAACTGTTTCGTGAAGACAAAGTTGTAACTCAGTAAGATGAATGCACATGTCACAAAGAAGTTTCTCAGAAAGATACTTTCCAGTTTTTCTCTGAGGATATTTCCATTGTCACCGTCAGCTTCATTGTGCTAAGAGATATGTCAATGCAGATTTCAAGAAAAGAGGCTTAGCAACGGATCAATGAAAAGGAAAGTGTAACTCTGTGAGTTGCATCCATATGTCATGATGCAGTTTCTCACAACGTATCTTTCCACTTTTTATCTGAGGATATTTCCTTTTTCACCACAGCCCTCAATGAGCTCGCATATATCACTTGGCAGAATCCACGACAACAGTGCTAATAACCTGCTGCAAGAAGGGAAAAGTGAATTTCTGTGCATTGAATTCACACATCAGAAAGCAACTTCTGATAAAGCTTCTTTCTAGTTATTATCTGAGGATATTTCCGTTTTCACCATAGGCCTCAATGCACTTCCAAATATTGCTGTGCAGATTCCACGAAAACATTGTTAGCAAACTGCTTCATGAAGACTAAGTTGTTACTCTGTGAGATGAATTCACATATCACAAAGAAGTTTGTCACAAAGCTTCTTTCACTTTTTTAATTGAGGATATTTCCTTTAACAGCGTAGGCCTCAATGCGATGCAAGGTAGCACTTCTCTGGTTCCTCAAAGACAGTGTTAATCGACTGCTCCATGAAACATAAGTGTAACTCTGTGAGATGAATTGACACATCACAAAGAAGTTTCTAATAAACCTTCGTTGTAGTTTTTGTCTGAGGATATTTCCTTTGTCACTGTAAGCCTCATTGTGCTCACAAGTATCCAACTGCAGATTTCAAGAAAACTGTGTTAGCAAACTGATCTCTGAAGAGAAGACTGTAACTCTGTGAGTTACATTTACACATCATATTGCGGTTTCTCAGAACGCTTCTTTCCAGTTTTAATCTGAGGATAATTCCTTTTTCACCATAGCCCTCAAAGAGCTCCCAAATATCACTTTGAAGATTCCACAACAACAGTGTCAGCAAACTGCTTCGTGAAGACAAAGTTGTGACTCAGTGAGATGAATTCATATGTCACAAAGAAGTTTCTCAGAAAGC
>NW_022324638.1:0-1061 GCF_002776525.5 Piliocolobus tephrosceles | reverse complement strand
TTAGCAACGGATCAATGAAAAGGAAAATGTAACTCTGTGAGTTGCATCAACATGTCAAAAGCCGGTTTCTCAGATCGCTTCTTTCCAGTTTTTATCTCAGGGTATTTCCTTTTTCACTACAGCCCTCAATGAGCTCCCAAATATCACTTGGCAGAATCCAGGACAACAGTGTTACGAATCTGCTCCAAGAAGGAAAAAGTGAATCTCTGTGTTATGAATTCACACATCAGAAAGCAACTTCTTAGAATGCACCTCAATGCGATTCAAGGTAGCACTTCTCAGGTTCCTTGAAGTGTTAGTCGACTGCTCCATGAAACTTATGTATAACTCTGTGAGATGAATTGACACATCACAAAGAAGTTTCTAAGAAAGCTTCTTCATAGTTTTTGTCGGAGGATATTTCCATTGTCACTGTACGCCTCATTGCGCTCAGAAGTATCCAATTGCAGATTTCAAGAAAACTGCGTTAGCAAACAGATCTCTGAAGAGAAAAGTGTAACTCTTTGATTTGCATTCACACATCATAATGCAGTTTCTCAGAATGCTTCTTTCCAGTTTTAATATAAGGATAATTCCTTTTTCACCATAGCCCTCAATGAGCTCTCAAATATCACTTTTCAGATTCCACGACTACACTGTTAGCAAATTGCTTCTTGAAGACAAAGTTGTAACTTGGTGAGATGAATTCACATGTCTCAAAGAAGTTTCTGAGAAAGCTACTTTCTAGTTTTTCCCTGAAGATATTTCCTTCGTCACCGTCAGCTTCATTGTGCTAAGAGATATCCCAATGCAGTTTTCAAGAAAAGAGTCTTGGCAAATTGATCAATGAAAAGGAACGTGTAACTCTGTGAGTTGCATCCACATGTCATGATGCAGTTTCTCAGAACGCTTCTTTCCACTTTTTATCTGAGGATATTTCCTTTTTCACCACAGCCCTCAATGAGCTCCCAAATGTCACTTGGCAGAATCCACGACAGCAGTGTTAGTAAACTGCTTCATGAAGACTAAGTTGTAACTCAGTGAGATGAATTCATATGTCACAAAGAAGTTTCTCAGAAAGC
>NW_022324637.1:0-2331 GCF_002776525.5 Piliocolobus tephrosceles | reverse complement strand
AGCTTCTTTCCTGTTTGTAACTGATGATATTTCCTTTATCAGCGTAGACCTCAAAGCCTTCCAATGTAGAACTTCTCAGTTTCCCCAAAGACAGTGTTAGTGGCCTGCTCCATGAAACATAAGTGTAACTCTGTGAGATGAATTCACAGATCAGAGAGAAGTTTCTAAGAAAGCTTCTTTCCAGTTTTCCTCTGAGGACACTTGCTTTGTCACCGTAAGCTTCATTGTGCTAAGAAGAATCCCATTGCAGATTCCAAGCAAACTGTCTTAGCAAACTGATAGCTGGAGAGAAACGTGTAACTCTGTGAGTTGCACTCACACATAGCAATGCAGTTTCTCAGAATGCTTCTTGCCACTTTCTGTCTGAGGATATATCCTTTTTCACCATTGCCCTCAATGAGCTCCCAAATATCACATTGCAGAATCCACGACAGCACCGTTAACAAACTGTTCCAAGAAGGGAAGGGTAGAACTCTGTGTGATGAACTCACACATCAGAAAGCAATCTCCCTGAAAGCTATTATCTCGTTGTTCTCTGAGGATACCTGCTTTTACACAATGGGCCCGAAAGGGCTCCCAAATATCACTTGGCAGAATACACGACAAGAGTGTTAGCAAACTTCTTACTTAGGTATAATTTGTAACTCTGTTCGATGATTTCAGAGCTCACAAAGAAATTCCTCAGAAAGCTTCTCTCTCGTTTTTAACTGATGATATTTCCTTTATCAGCGTAGGCCTCAAAACAATCCAAGGTAAACATTCTTAGGTTCTTCAAAGACAGTGTTAATGGACTGCTCCATGAAACATAAGTGTAAGTCTGTGAGGTGAACTCACACTTCAACAAGAGTTTCTAAGGAAGCTTCTTTCTAATTTTCATAGGAGGATATTTCCTTTGTCACCATTAGCTTCATTGCGCTAGGAAGTATGCCACTGCAGATTTCCAGAAAACTGTGTTACCAAACTGTTAAATGAGGAGAAACGTGTAACTCTGTGAGTAGCATTCACACATCGCAATGCAGTTTCTCAGAAGGCTTCTTTCCCGTGTCTGTGTGAGGATATATCCTTTTTCACCATAGCCCTCAATGAGCTCCCAAATATCACATTGCAGAATCCACGACAACACTGTTAGCAAACTGTTCCAAGAAGGGAAGGGTGGAACTCTGTTTGAAGAAGTCACATATCAGAAAGCAATCTCTCAGAAAGCTATTCTCCAGTTGTTCTCTGAGGATACCTGCTTTTTCACAATGGGCCCGAATGGGTTCCCAAATATCACTTGCTAGAATACACGAAAAGAGTGTTAGCAAAATGCTTCCTGAGGAATAAGTTGTAACTCTGTGAGGTGAATTCACAGAACACAAAGAAATTCCTCAGAAAGCTTGTCTCTCGTTTTTAACTGATGATATTTCCTTTTTCAGCGTAGGCGTCAAAGCAATCCAAAGTAACCATTCTTGGGTTCTTCAAATACAGTGTTAATGGCCTGCTCCATGAATCATAAGTGTAACTCTGTGAGATGAATTCCCACATCAACAAGAAGTTTCTAAGGAAGCTTCTTTCTAGTTCTCATATGAGCATATTTCCTTTGTCAACGTTTGCTTCCTTGCGCTAAGAAATATCCCATTCCAGATTTCCAGAAAACTGTGTTAGCAAACTGTTGAATGAAGAGAAACGTGTACCTCTGTGAGTTGCATTCACACATCGCGATGTAGTTTCTCAGAAGGCTCCTTTCCAGTATCTGTCTGAGTATATATCCTTTTTCACCATAGCCCTCTATGAACTCCCAAATATCACATTGCAGAATCCACGACAACACTGTTAGCAAACTGTTCCAAGAAGGGAAGGGTGGAACTCTGTGTGATGAAGTCACACATCAGAAAGCAATCTCTCAGAAAGCTATTCTCTAGTTGTTCTCTGAGGATACCTGCTTTTTCACAATGGGCCCAAATGGGCTCCCAAATATCACTTGGTGGAATCCACGAAAAGAGTGTTAGCAAACTGCTTCCTGAGGAATAAGTTGTAACTCTGTGAGATGAATTCAGAGCTCACAAAGAAATTCCTCTGAAAGCTTCTCTCTCGTTTTTAACTGATGATATTTCCTTTATCAGTGTATGCCTCAAAACAATCCAAAGTAACCTTTCTTAGGTTCTTCAAAGACAGTGTTAACGGCCTGCTCCATGAAACATAAGTGTAACACTGTGAGATGAATTCACACATCAACAAGAAGTTTCTAAGGAAGCTTCTTTCTAATTTTCCTATGAGGATATTTCCTTTGTCACCATTTGCTTCGTTGCGCTAGGAAATATCCCATTGCAGATTTCCAGAAAACTGTGTTAG
>NW_022324636.1:0-2331 GCF_002776525.5 Piliocolobus tephrosceles | reverse complement strand
CTAACACAGTTTTCTGGAAATCTGCAATGGGATATTTCCTAGCGCAACGAAGCAAATGGTGACAAAGGAAATATCCTCATAGGAAAATTAGAAAGAAGCTTCCTTAGAAACTTCTTGTTGATGTGTGAATTCATCTCACAGTGTTACACTTATGTTTCATGGAGCAGGCCGTTAACACTGTCTTTGAAGAACCTAAGAAAGGTTACTTTGGATTGTTTTGAGGCATACACTGATAAAGGAAATATCATCAGTTAAAAACGAGAGAGAAGCTTTCAGAGGAATTTCTTTGTGAGCTCTGAATTCATCTCACAGAGTTACAACTTATTCCTCAGGAAGCAGTTTGCTAACACTCTTTTCGTGGATTCCACCAAGTGATATTTGGGAGCCCATTTGGGCCCATTGTGAAAAAGCAGGTATCCTCAGAGAACAACTAGAGAATAGCTTTCTGAGAGATTGCTTTCTGATGTGTGACTTCATCACACAGAGTTCCACCCTTCCCTTCTTGGAACAGTTTGCTAACAGTGTTGTCGTGGATTCTGCAATGTGATATTTGGGAGTTCATAGAGGGCTATGGTGAAAAAGGATATATACTCAGACAGATACTGGAAAGGAGCCTTCTGAGAAACTACATCGCGATGTGTGAATGCAACTCACAGAGGTACACGTTTCTCTTCATTCAACAGTTTGCTAACACAGTTTTCTGGAAATCTGGAATGGGATATTTCTTAGCGCAAGGAAGCAAACGTTGACAAAGGAAATATGCTCATATGAGAACTAGAAAGAAGCTTCCTTAGAAACTTCTTGTTGATGTGGGAATTCATCTCACAGAGTTACACTTATGATTCATGGAGCAGGCCATTAACACTGTATTTGAAGAACCCAAGAATGGTTACTTTGGATTGCTTTGACGCCTACGCTGAAAAAGGAAATATCATCAGTTAAAAACGAGAGACAAGCTTTCTGAGGAATTTCTTTGTGTTCTGTGAATTCACCTCACAGAGTTACAACTTATTCCTCAGGAAGCATTTTGCTAACACTCTTTTCGTGTATTCTAGCAAGTGATATTTGGGAACCCATTCGGGCCCATTGTGAAAAAGCAGGTATCCTCAGAGAACAACTGGAGAATAGCTTTCTGAGAGATTGCTTTCTGATATGTGACTTCTTCAAACAGAGTTCCACCCTTCCCTTCTTGGAACAGTTTGCTAACAGTGTTGTCGTGGATTCTGCAATGTGATATTTGGGAGCTCATTGAGGGCTATGGTGAAAAAGGATATATCCTCACACAGACACGGGAAAGAAGCCTTCTGAGAAACTGCATTGCGATGTGTGAATGCTACTCACAGAGTTACACGTTTCTCCTCATTTAACAGTTTGGTAACACAGTTTTCTGGAAATCTGCAGTGGCATACTTCCTAGCGCAATGAAGCTAATGGTGACAAAGGAAATATCCTCCTATGAAAATTAGAAAGAAGCTTCCTTAGAAACTCTTGTTGAAGTGTGAGTTCACCTCACAGACTTACACTTATGTTTCATGGAGCAGTCCATTAACACTGTCTTTGAAGAACCTAAGAATGTTTACCTTGGATTGTTTTGAGGCCTACGCTGATAAAGGAAATATCATCAGTTAAAAACGAGAGAGAAGCTTTCTGAGGAATTTCTTTGTGAGCTCTGAAATCATCGAACAGAGTTACAAATTATACCTAAGTAAGAAGTTTGCTAACACTCTTGTCGTGTATTCTGCCAAGTGATATTTGGGAGCCCTTTCGGGCCCATTGTGTAAAAGCAGGTATCCTCAGAGAACAACGAGATAATAGCTTTCAGGGAGATTGCTTTCTGATGTGTGAGTTCATCACACAGAGTTCTACCCTTCCCTTCTTGGAACAGTTTGTTAACGGTGCTGTCGTGGATTCTGCAATGTGATATTTGGGAGCTCATTGAGGGCAATGGTGAAAAAGGATATATCCTCAGACAGAAAGTGGCAAGAAGCATTCTGAGAAACTGCATTGCTATGTGTGAGTGCAACTCACAGAGTTACACGTTTCTCTCCAGCTATCAGTTTGCTAAGACAGTTTGCTTGGAATCTGCAATGGGATTCTTCTTAGCACAATGAAGCTTACGGTGACAAAGCAAGTGTCCTCAGAGGAAAACTGGAAAGAAGCTTTCTTAGAAACTTCTCTCTGATCTGTGAATTCATCTCACAGAGTTACACTTATGTTTCATGGAGCAGGCCACTAACACTGTCTTTGGGGAAACTGAGAAGTTCTACATTGGAAGGCTTTGAGGTCTACGCTGATAAAGGAAATATCATCAGTTACAAACAGGAAAGAAGCT
>NW_022324635.1:0-2789 GCF_002776525.5 Piliocolobus tephrosceles | reverse complement strand
TTTTCACAATGGGCCCTAATTGGCTCCCAAATAACACTTTGCCTATTCCCCGAAAAGAGTGTTAGCAAACTGCTTCCTAAGGAATAACTTGTATCTCTGTGAGATGAATTCACAGATCAAAAAGAAATTTCTCAGAGAGCTTCTCTCTCGTTTTCAACTGCTGATATTTCTTTTATCAGCGTAGGACCCAATGCGTTCCAAAGTAACATTTCTTAGATTCTTCAAAGACAGTGCTAATGGCCTGCTCCATGAAATATAAGTGTAACTCTGAGAGATGATTTCACACATCAACCAGAAGTTTCTTAGGGAGCTTCTTTCTAGTTTTCCTCCGAGGATATTTCCTTTGTCACCATAATCTTCATAGCGCTGAGAAATATCCCATTGCAGATTTTCAGAAAACTTGTTAGCAAACTGATGACTGAAGAGAAACTTGTAACTCTGTGAATTGCATTCACACATCGCAGGACAGTTCCACAGAATGCTACCTTCCAGTTTCTGTCTGAGGATATATCCTTTCTCCCCATTGACCTCAATGAGCTCACAAATATCACATTGCAGAATAAACGACTACAGTGATAGCAAACTGTTCCAAGAAGGAAAGGGTGGAACTCTGTGTGATGAAGTCAAACAACTAAAAGCAATCTCTCAGAAAGCTATTCTCTAGTTGTTATGTGTGGATACTTCCTTTTTCACAATGGGCCCGAATTGGCTCCCAAAGATCACTTTGCCGATTCCACGAAAAGAGTGTTAACAAACTGCTTCCTGAGGAATAACTTGTAACTCTGCGAGATGAATGCACAATTCACAAAGAAATTTCACAGAATGTTTCTCTCTCGTTTTTATCTGTTGGTTTTTCCTTTACCTAGTAGGCCTCAACGCGTTCCAAAGTAACATTTCTTAGATTCTTCAAAGACAGTGCTAATGGCCTGCTCCATGAAATATAAGTGTAACTCTGAGAATTGAATTCACACATCAACCAGTAGTTTCTTAAGAAGCTTCTTTCTAGTTTTCCTCTGAGGATATTTCCTTTGTCACCATAAGCTTCATAGCGCGGAGAAATATCGCATTGCAGATTTCCAGAAAACTGTGTTAGCAAACTGAGGACTGAAGAGAAGCGTGTAACTCTGTGAGTTGCATTCACACATCGCAGTGCAGTTTCACAGAATGCTTCTTTCCAGTTTCAGTCTGAGGATATATCCTTTCTCTTCATAGCCCTCCATGAGCTCCCAAATATCACATTGTGGAATCCACCACAACAGTGTTAGCAAACTGTTCCTAGAAGGGAAGGGTGGAACTCTGTGTGATGAAGTCACACATCTAAAAGCAATCTCCAGAAAGCTATTCTCTAGTTGTTATATGTGGATACTTCCTTTTTCACAATGGGGCAGAATTGGCTCCCAAAGACCACTTTGCCGATTCCACGAAAAGAGTGTTAGCAAACGGCTTCCTGAGGAATAACTTGTAACTCTGTGAGATGAATTCACAGATCACAAAGAAATTTCACAGACAGCTTCTCTCTCGTTTTTAACTGTCGATTTTTCCTTTACCTCGTAGGCTTCAGCGCATTCCAAAGTAACATTTCTTAGATTCATCAAAGACAGTGCTAATGGCCTGCTCCATGAATTATAAGTGTAACTCTGAGAGATGAATTCACACATCAACCAGAAGTTTCTTAGGAAGATTCTTTCTAGTTTTCCTCCGAGGATATTTCCTTTGTCACCATAAGCCTAATAGCGCTGAGAATTATCCCATTGCAGATTTCCAGAAAACTGTGTTAGCAAACTGAGGACTGAAGAGAAACGTGTATCTCTGTGAGTTGCATTCACACATCGTAGTGCAGTTTCACAGAAGGCTTCTTTCCAGTTTCTGTCAGAGGATATATCCATTCTCCCCATAGCCCTCAATGAGCTCACAAATATCACGTTGCAGAATCCACCACAACAGTGTTAGCAAACTGTTCCAAGAAGGGAAGGGTGGAACTCTGTGTAATGAAGTCACACAATTAAAAGCAATCTCTCAGAAAGCTATTCTCTAGTTTTTATGGGTGGAAACTTCCTTTTTCACAATGGCCCGGATTGGCTCCCACCGATCACTTTGCCAATTCCACGAAAAGAGTGTTAGCAAACTGCTTCCTGAGGAATAACTTGTAACTCTGTGAGATGAATTCACACATCACAAAGAAATTTCACAGAAAGCTTCTCTCTCTTTTTTGACTGTTGATATTTCCTTTATCACCGTAGGCCTCAAAGCGATCCAATTAACATTGCTTAGATTCTTCAAAGACAGTGCTTATGGCCTTCTCCATGAAATATAAGAGTAACTCTTAGAGATGAATTCACACATCAACCAGAAGTTTCTTAGGAAGCTTCTTTTTAGTTTCCCTCCGAGGATATTTCCTTTGTCATCATAAGCTTCATATCGCTGAGAAATGTCCCATTGCTGATTTCCAGAAAACTGTGTTAGCAAACTGATGACTGAAGAGAAACGTGTAACTCTGTGAGTTGCATTCACACATCACATTGCAGTTTCAGAGAAGGCTTTTTTGCAGTTTCTGTCTGAGGATATACCCTTTGTCCCCATAGACCCCCAGGATCTCCAAAATATCACATTGCAGAATCCACCACAACAGTGTTAGCATACTGTTCCAAGAAGGGAAGGGGGGAACTCTGTGTGATAAATTCACACATCTAAAAGGAATCTCTCAGAAAGCTATTCTCTTGTTGTTATGTGTGGATACTTCCTTTTTCACAATGGGCCCTAATTGGCTCCCAAATAACACTTTGCCTATT